>NC_052944.1:36165283-36335283 GCF_013358895.1 Oreochromis aureus
CATTTTCCCTGGTTTTACTACCACACTGTTCCCCAAACGCAGCAAACCTTCACCATCTTATCCAGAAGGGTCACCTCTTCACCCTCACATGGAAGAAGTAATCTGATTGGCATGGTGGTATGTTTGAAGCAGGTCCCTTATGTAGCGCTGGAACCCAGTCAGAATGTGTTTCATCCATTTCATAGGCTGGTTTGCCTGCAATAATGCCAAATAATTAGCAACTCTATAAATAGAAGGTAATTCTGCAAAATCACTCAGTAGGATGTTTGTTCTAATTTGCTATGACCTCAGAGCGCATCGAAAATAAAACTAATAGGCTATAAAGAGTGATATGAACATATTTAGAACTTACTGGAATGAAAATGTCTGGAGCACCAACAGATATTTGGAGATGGAAGAGAGCTGGATATCAGCTCGTCTCACAGCTGCTATCCAGGCTAGACGCCTTCGTTTGGTAACATCCGATACACGAGCTGCCTCATGTTGCTTCCAGGTTGGGAAAGAATGAAAAGATAAACCTCTTGATGCATTCTCAATCATCCAGGAAAGTAAATCTCCAAAAGTTGAATCTGTTCATCTGGACGTAGCGTTTTGTGGGAGAAACGTTTTACCATCGACATGCTAAAATCTCAAGAGGAGCGGATCCGACGGAGACTGACTATGCTTTTAGATGAGAATACTCTTAAAAAGGTGTTTGACTTCACTGAGAAGGCTCGTCTAGCACAGCACAAGAAGTCTAAGACCAGGCAACAAAGGAAGTTTGACTTACTTTTTGTATGTCGGAAACCACCACAAAATACGGAGAGTGTCCTCAGTGGCCAGAAGAGACAAGGATGCGACATGGAGGATGTGGACAAGTGGGTGAAGAATTTGTCTGACAGACAGCTCACCCAAACAGAGAAAAACATCCTTGCTAAAGGGTTGAATTTTGCCGTCACACCGAGACAAATCCCTCTAGTGGAGCTGATCACAGCCACAGAAACAGCAATTCGTAACAACAATATTGCAGAAGTGGAAGCAGAGCAACTACGGACGAAATTTTCGGCCTGTCTCAGCAATGCAAAGCCCCCAGCATCCAACATCACCATGGAGGAGAGGAAGGCACTCACATCACTTAGTGATGACAACAACATTATCATCCTTCCGGCAGACAAGGGTAGGTGCACAGTATTGCTTAACCAGAAAGACTATCATGAGAAGATTTTGTCACTACTCAGTGATGAAAATACTTATGAGCCCCTGAAACGAGACCCAGGAAGTGGCTACAGGAAGAGGGTCATAGACTGTCTGAAGCAGTTAGAACAAGACAAGGCTATCGACCGGACCTCATACCACAGGCTGTACCCAGGGGAGTCTACACCAAGTCTGTATGGTTTACGGAAAATACATAAGCAGGGTGCACCTTTAAGACCAATTGTCTGCATGATCAACTCGGTCACCTATAACATCTCCAAGTTTCTGGCTTTGATCCTCAACCCACTGGTGGGCAGCTCTGAACACCACATCCAGAACACCCTGGATTTTGTTGAGAAGGTGAGAGATGTCATTATGGAGGCAGATGAAACCATGGTCTCATACGACGTTACATCTCTCTTCACTTGCATCCCAGTCACGGAAGCGTTGGAGGTAGTCCGTAAGAGATTACAGGATGACACCAACCTCAGCAGCAGGACCACTCTCAGCATCGACCAAGTGTGTTTGCTTTTGGAACTGTGTCTTCGTTCCACCTACTTCACATACAAGGGTCAGTTCTACAGGCAGAAACATGGGTGTGCCATGGGCTCCCCAGTTTCACCCATCGTGGCCAATTTGTACATGGAAGAAGTGGAAAAGAGGCGTTGCTATCCTACCCTGGAACACCACCAAGCCATTGTTTCAGATATGTGGATGACACCTGGGTGAAAATCAAATCTCAGGACGTACTACATTTCACGGATCACATTAACTCGGTGGACCGACACATCAAATTCACCAGGGAGGATATGAAAAGTGGCAGGTTAGCCTTCTTAGACTGTGAGATTTCCATCGGTAATGGGGGACATCTAAAAGCTGACGTGTACCGTAAACCTACGCATACGGATCAGTATCTAAGGTTTGACTCTCATCATCCACTGGAGCACAAACTGGGTGTCATCAGGACGCTACAACACAGAGCGAACACCATCCCCACTGACACAGCGGCCAGGGAGGCAGAAGAACAGCACATCAAGAAGGCCCTGAGTAAATGTGGTTATCCCAGCTGGACTTTTGTCAAAGCTGGGAAGGCACCTAAAGAAAGCTCCAGCCGATCCAGGAGAGAAGGACAACCGCTGCCCAGGCGAAAACCTGTAGTGATCCCATATGTGTCAAGAGTATCGGAACAGTTGAGACGCATTTTTTCTAAACACCGGGTCTCTGTGGCTTTTAAACCCCAAAATATGCTGCGCCAAAAACTGGTCCACCCCAAGGATCGGGTCCCCCGACACAAACAGAGTAACATAGTGTACACTGTTAAGTGCCAGGAGGATTGCCAGGATTTATACATCGGGGAAACCAAACAACCTCTAGCGAAGCGGATGGCACAACACAGAAGAGCAACCTCATCAGGCCAGGACTCTGCAGTTTATTTACACCTACAGGCCAGTGGACACTCTTTCAATGATGAGGATGTACACATCGTGGACAGGGAAGAACGCTGGTTTGAGCGCGGAGTCAAGGAGGCCATTTACGTGAAAAGGGAAAGACCATCTCTGAATCGAGGAGGGGGCCTAAGGGTACATCTTTCGCCATCTTACAATGCTGTGATTGCAGCCATTCCCCAACTCTCTGTGAATGGTACTCATGGCCATTGATCAGTGTTCTTTGATCAGTGGGTTTTGGTCAGTGATTGTTGATCAATGGTCATGGGAATTTGCATAATTATGATTAAGGAACTGACCTCACAGCCCATTGTTCCTTCAGTGGGCTGGTTTCAGTCATTATGCAAATGTACTGTTTATAAGGTTTGGGGAAACCTGCAGTCAACTGAGACTGAAGAAGTCAGTTGGATGAGTGACGAAACGTTTCTCCCACAAAACGCTACGTCCAGATGAACAGATTCAACTTTTGGAGAAAAGATAAACCATTTTCAAGCTTATTCTCTTGCCGGTCGTGCGATCGAACATTGCAGCCGACCACACAGCAAGTACAAACCATGGCTGTTGTGTGTGCCTTCGCTCCCTTTTCACTTGCGCTAGACCCCCAAAATGGCGGATCGGGCCAAAATCCTTTCCACGCCCACCCCCGTGAGATCACGCTCCAAAGCCCTATTGTCTTTGTCTGGGGCTTTGTTTTTCTCAGCAGGGGGGTATAGGTGGGGGTGAGGGACATGCAGAGATGGTCAGATCCAGCCAGGTGGGGGAGGGGTGTCGCTCTGAAAGCATGCCTGATGTTTGAATAGGGCTTTGGAGCGTGATGTCACAGGGGTGGGCGTGGAAAGGATTTTGGCCCGATCCGCCATGTTGGGGGTCTAGCGCAAGTGAAAAGGGAGCGAAGGCACACACAACAGCCATGGTTCGTATTAGCTGTGTGGTCGGCTGCAATGTGTAATCGCACGACCGGCAAGAGAATAAGCTTGAAAAGGGTTTATCTTTTCATTCTTTCCCAACCTGGAAGCAACATGAGGCAGCTCGTGTATCGATGTTACCAAACGAAGGCGTCTAGCCTGGATAGCAGCTGTGAGACGAGCTGATATCCAGCTCTCTTCCATCTCCAAATATCTGTTGGTGCTCCAGACATTTTCATTCCGGTAAGTTCTAAATATGTTCATATCACTCTTTATAGCCTATTAGTTTTATTTTCTATGCGCTCTGAGGTCATAGCAAATTAGAACAAACATCCTACTGAGTGATTTTGCAGAACTACCTTCTCTTTATAGAGTTTCTAATTATTTGGCATTATTGCAGCAAAACAGCCTATGAAATGGATGAAACACATCGTGACTGGGTTCCAGCGCTACATAAGGGACCTGCTTCAAACATACCACCATGCCAATCAGATTACTTCTTCCATGTGAGGGTGAAGAGGTGACCCTTCTGGATAAGATGGTGAAGGTTTGCTGCGTTTGTTGAACAGTGTGGTAGTAAAACCAGGGAAAATGAAACTTGCTCCTGTTAAATATTCTTAAATCTTTTGCTGTATAAATAGTGGTATTTTTTTTTTCAAAAGATACAGTAAATAATGTTAGTAGTGGGTGATTTTTATGTAGACATTTTTTCTTTTGTAAACTATAAATGACATGGATTCTACATTGTAACTGATCTGATGTTCTATAAAGTGGTTTTAATAATAAAAAAAGAGGCAAAAATTAGTTTGTTTCTTTATTCAACTTTTGAACAGTGGTACTCAGTCAGTACATATTCAGTAAATGCAAATTATTTACATGGCAGTGCACTACAGGTATAAATCTAGACCCCTATATAAAACATTATGACATTATAGCAGTGACAACTCCTCCACAGTAGCAGGTGGGATTTTTCTTTTTTGAGGACGGCTCCTTTTACCTTTCAATACGGATGGTCTGTTTATGTTTTGATCAAGAGCCTTTTTTTGGGCAGCTGAAGAGGAGAAGTCTATCTTATGGCCAACCACTGACTGTATCTTGGTCACATAACCCAGCAAAACCCAGTATGCAGGTTCATCTGTAACAGTCCTTGTGCCACAGATCCGCACTGTTGCTTCTACATTAAACAGAAGAGCAGGGACATGGCTGCAGGTCTCCACGACTCCGGCCATACAGGTGCAGTGGGCGGCTTCAACCTTCCCTGTGATGCTCACAGTGACCCATGGCTGCAATGCTGGTTCATTCAGTCTTTGAGAGTGCAGTACCTGAAACACACACAAAGTTCATTTAAAGACAAGAACTATGAGCCAAGGCCGACACAAATGTGTTTTATCTACTTTATCATAAATGTAACAGTGTTTAGAAAGTTAGCACATACATGTAATTTTTCATTTCTTTATGTGTCCATCAATAGAACGCTGCATGTTATATTCTAAATCTGCCTGTTCTCTGTCAGAAACCTGCCTGCAGAAAATGAACCTAAAGTATGTAATGTAAGGATGTAATCACTTTAGAGATGGAGAAAGCATAAAGTGACAATTATGAATCACTTAATATGATAAGGAGATTCTGCAAGTCATTAATCAATGTATAAAACTAAAATAAAATGTATTTTTAGTGACACAAGATACAAATATTGAAACAAGATCTATAATTAGAATTATTTATAATAAATATGAATAAATCATTGCAATTTCTTTGACCATAAAGAATAACTAAATCGTTCAGGACAATGTCACATCAATGCACTGAACTCACTATGTTATCCCTCTAACAGCCTCAAAATGTTCTCACTGTAATTTCCCCCTCATGAATGAATTTATGCTGCACTAATCTGAATGTTTGCAGGGAAATCAAACACATTTCACACGCAGTACTTGAGCTGACTTACCTTTGTTTGAATGACGACTTGTAAGCGCTGACTCCACAGATAAGGTACGAAAATATGTCAGGCTACGTCAATAGCGGTTTGGTCTTCAGGGTTTCTACTCTACGGCCGTGTTTCATACGGGTCCACATTTCCAATGTACGCTATTTCTGCAAGTACCGCTGCTTCGCCTCTGGACACAATCGGTCTCTTTACCATCCGTTTTCTTTGGAGCTGCTTTTAAGCATGATTCTTGTCGTCGTCGTTCCAACACAGTGTCCGTTTTGATTCGTAGACCCCGAACATGGCGCCGCGCTCCCACAATGCATTGCGGCGTGACGTCAACTCCAAAGCCCTATAGACATGGTCCAAAGTGTTTTCTCCTCTCGTAGCAAAGTCCACAAACTGGACAAATTTAGGAAGCACAGTCTTTAGGCACGCTTTGTTAAAGTCGCCGGCGACAATAAAAACCCCATCAGGGTGGGCAAGCTGTTGTTTGTTTATGGTGTTGAGCAAGAGGCTAAGAGCCGTGCCAACGTTAGCATCCAGCGGTATATAGACAGCTATCACAATAACTACTGTAAACTCCCTCGGGATATAAAAAGGTCTGCACGAGACTGCCAGAACCTCCAAATCAGGAGAACAGTGTGTGTGAATGATCCTGCTACAACACCATTCGTTATGCACGTAAACACATAGCCCCCCTCCTCTGCTTTTACCTGAGTTGCTGTTTCTGTCATGCCGGTGTAGCGTGCGGCCTGCTAACTCGACTGCAGCGTCGGGAATTAGCGGGTGAAGCCACGACTCCGTGATAAGAATAATACTGCAGTTACGTGCAAAGCTCGTGGTGGCTATCTGTAGCTCCAATTCGTCCAATTTGTGGGTGATGGATCTGGCGTTCGATAGGAAAAGGCTCGGAAGTTCTGGCCGGTGTGGTTGTTTGCGTAGCCTAGCATCTGGGCCCGACCGGCATCCCCTCTTCTGCTTTCTCTCCCTCCGTCGCCTCCTACGCTTGCTGGGCGGGCAGACCATCCACGGTGACCCTGGCGGTCTCGCTATCTCCTCCAGGATGTTGTGTGTTCGCTGATAGTCACCAGAGACAGACAAACTATATTTGAAACCTAGGTCAATTAGGTTCTGGCGACTGTAAGAGATGGCGGCGTTGCAAACATTCAAAAATATACACAGTAAAAGTAAAAACGAGCACCAAACTGGAGAGCTAAGAGCCGCTGCACCCGTGCACGCCGCCATCTTTAAAACTGGATATCATACACATACACATATCATACACATCATACACAATATCATACACATTAAAAAAAACAGTATCACCAACGTAGCCTGGACAACATTTGCTAGTTAGATGAAGTCAGCTATCTCATTGTAGCAAAAGAGAAGCACCACCATTCTTTATGCAACTTCAACTGTCGGACAAAGTTGGAAGTTGTTCCATCACTGTCTGTGATTCTCTTCTTGCATTTTTTGCACATTACATTTCGTTTTTTTTGTTGACTACTTCATAGTTTATGTACCTGAAAAAAATAACTCCTTGCAGCATTTTTGAGCGTTTTTCTTTTTTCTTCTTAAAAAAAATCTGGTTAATTTGATTGGCTGTGCTACAGCTCACGGACACATACGTACGGAGTGTTGTTTGAATAAATGAATGAATTGAATTAATGGTGCACACTTTCTATATAATATGCGTGTTAAATTTTAGATTTGGGGTGAAATATCAAGTCTTTTCAAGTAAACCGATTCAAGTCCAATTCAAGTCCCAGGTCACTGGTGTAAAAGTCCAAGTCAAGTCACAAGTCTTAGAACATTTTTTCGTCAAGTCTAAAGTCATAAAATTAATGACTCGAGTTTGACTCGAGTCCAAGTCATGTGACTCGAGTCCACACCTCTGGAACTATGTTGGTTGGCCCCAGACTTTCCAGAATTGTGTGATATTCTGGAGCACTTGTGGGCAACCAGTAAATATTATGTGGGGAAAATGAACAAAGGTAGTGACTCTTAAGTCTGATTTCAGACCATGTAAGCATCAGTTATTAATTAAAGCCAGAATCAGTGACTGCAGCACTGCATGGCAGGTTCTAACCCCTACTGCGTGTTGTTTCACCTGAAGGCAAAACTTTTCCTGTGATTTTTCTGGCAGATTTTGGGGTTTTGTTTTAGTACCAGGCTGATTCTGCCAGTTAGGTTTGGGTTGTTTTCTTTTTCTAAGAGAAAGACTGTTTTTTTTTTACACTCAGACATGTCCGGAACCGGGCCTAATATGTTTTTTTGTAATGGTGCACTTAGGAAAAAACCTGCCAGGTATCATCCCTTTGGGGGTGATATTTTGTGTGTTGATGATTTAAAAGCAGGCCTGCAAGAATGGGAGTAAAAGCGCTATAAAATACTTTAATTCTGAGCAAATATAGGGTGAGCTTCTCTAGATTACAATGGGCTTCTGAAGAAATTCACCTACCTAGGAAGCTGACCATATTAGATGGTAAGTCCTGTGTTTAAAAGGATTGTAGCAATTCAATCCATTTCAAAAGCAATAAAAATTGTTCTTATTTCTGTAATATTGCTGCCAGTAGATACTTACATTCGTGCATGGTTTTCCACTATCAGCAATGACTGGTATGAATGCATGTGACTGGACTGTAGCTGGACTTATGATATGGACTAAGTGTGACTGACTTGAAATTGAGAGGACGGTGACTAATTTAGGATTAGCCCTTTCTAATGCCTAATCCACCCCAAACAGTGAAAAAAGGCTGGATGTCTTTTTGTTTTTGCAGGTGCAGAAGGATGATGGAGACCAGAGGAGGGGAGACTGTAGGTTTACATGAGTGTGGGCAGGCCTTGCAGACTTAACCCTTTAGCTGCTAGTTTTCTGTTTTACTGATTTTGTGTGAAAGAAACTGTTTTTACTGGCTGCTTGTTGATCATAGTAACACACTGTATTGTTGGAAAATGCCAAATGTTAGAAGTTTGCAGATAACATAGCGGCCTTGAAGAGCGTGCAGAGAAGGCCAGCCTACATCAGCAGCAGTTAAGCTATGCTCTGATGAACGGCTTTCACTCACCCACTGCTGATTTCATTAGGAAACAAAATTTTAATCAAAACACAGACGGGTCAGTTGAATGCATGAATTGGGCCCGCCATGCACAGGAAGTTATTAAAAATTAAAAAAAAGAAGTCACAACGCTCTGCAGCCACTGCCTTCATAGCAGATGAAATTTTTTCCAGGGATGGCCTGGAAGAGGGCAAAATAGAGGCAGGACTAGGAGAGGGTAGAGGCCCATGGCGACCCCGGGGGAACCGCAGAAGAGATGGGAAATGTTACCAATGCGGGGAAAGGGGTCACTTCTCCAGAGAGTGCCCCGAAAACAAACCCGAGGAGGGTAGACGACCACACTCACAAAATCCATCACATAATGAATGACTATCACCTGTCGACACTGCCAACACACACCCAGGTACAGATGACTCTTTAGACTGTCAGAATCAACAACAGCCTGTGCTTCAGACCATAGATTTAACTGAGGTGGATAAATGCTAAAAGTAGTGAGGTTGCACCTCCACCTGGACATGACGACAGGGTGGATGTATCTATGTGTGTTTCTCTGTTTTTAAAGGACTGGAAAGATGACAGCAACATCCTAGGTTGCGTGCTGATTTAACCTTTTAAATGCCACTTTCTGTGTCTGTGAATTTACCATCGGAGTGTTATTTATGACCTAGTATTGCCAAATGCAGAGGTCACTGTGAGAAAGTGTGCATACACCTGCGCAGCGCTAACATTTACATTCTCTTTTCTACAGCAGAGGGTTAATCACGTGATCTGATTCTGTTATTTATAGCACACACAACTGGCTAATTTTTTTTCCCACAGGATTACTGGGTTTATGTGTCAAGGCAACTGTGATTACAGATTATATGTTGGTTATGCAATTACACTATGTTGTTGAGAAAATGTGAATACAGTGTGAAACATACTGTGTTTGAAACCAGTATTACTTCTTTTACAGCAGAGTGTTAACTTTATGACCTTTTTGCAGCACCTTTGTTGATCCAGGAAAGACCTCCGGGATGCTTCATATGTTTTGCTGATGTTTGTTTCTCTCTAAGAGTGCTTGTGAAGGATTCAGCACAGACAGACAAGTAATGTTAGAGTAGAAGTGCAGTGATTATGTGACATTTTTAGTGTTGGGCTCGTTATCTGATTACTGTTGAGCTCACAGAGATGAAAAGTGTGAGTGACATTGCTTAAGAACAGTCACCTGTTACAGTAATGTTGAATAAACACATGGGATGATCCAGGCAAATTGTGGCAATAATTGTGGTTTAATGATTTGAGATAACCTGCACATAATATTTCTCTTTAATGCTGAATACTTTATTACTACAATTGTTTGCAAGTGTGAAATTTGATATACCTTCCAGATCTTGTTTTCCAGGCAATGATGGTGTGGATGCAGGCTCCTGGCGGAACCAGGTGTTAAGCAAACTTAATATGCAAAACACACTGACATCTTTTATTGCATGGATACAGGTCTGGAGTGGAGCTACTCCGGAGGAGATGCCCTGATGTTGCCTGGGAAATGATCTAACTAACCTTTTTCTTTAAGAAAGGAGTCTAGTTCTGATGAGTTGACTCATGGGAGTGCCCATGCATCAAGAGGAGGGATTCCAGGTTTAACATGAAACAATGTATCATTAAACAATGCTTTCTGTGTTTTCCATGAGTTTCCAGGTATTAAACCTCTACAGGTGGTACACCCATGTTCAGATGAGGTTTTGATAACCTATAAGTGAAGTTCACTAAACTGAAAGGAAAAATGTGGATTGATGTTGGTTGATATGTTTTCAAAATGGTTAGAAGTTTATCCTCCTAGTAAGGTGATACAGGTGCAGCAGCCAGAGTATTGCTGGAAGAAATCATCCCAAGGGTGGAATCTCCAGACTGAGATTGAGACTCGGTGCTAATCAGAAGTCTTCAGAGACCCAGCGAGAAGTAGGAAACATTCATGGCATAGCTGACAGCCCAGGCAGTGGCTGCATTGGAACAAGAGGGTGAGGGGTGAAAAGAGCACCCTCCTCCAACAAGGGCGTGCCAAGCTCCAACTCAGCGACTGCAGAGCGAGTCTCTGTGCCACCCAAGAGGGATCAGCGAATGAATGCAGATGACACCAGATTAGGACAAGATCAGAGAGGCTAAGGACAATTACAGGAGGAAGCTGGAGTGGAAGCTACAGCAGAACAGCATGAGATAGGTGTGGAGGGGCATGAAGACCATCACTGGATTCAGGCCAACCAACAGCAGGGGAGCTGAGGGAGGTGAGAATAGAGCTAATGAGTTGAATCTGTTTTTCAAAAGATTCGACACCACAGTGTCTGCTCACACCCCCACAACCTCACCTGTAGTCAGCCTGGAATCCAGAGCCACACCACTGTGCCAGCCTCTCTCTTCACATGGCGCTGTTGCCTCCTGTGAGATTCCTGACACCCCTCCCCCACCCATCACCTTCACTCAATACCAGGTTGAGATTCAAATGAGGAGACTTCACTCAGGCAAGTCTGCTGGATCAGACGGAGTGAGCCCCCGCGTCCTCAAGGCCTGTGCCCCCCAGCTGTGTGGAGTCTTCCATAAACTGTTTATGCTAAGTCTGCAGAGGGTACCAGTGATGTGGAAGACATCATGCCTCGTCCCTATTCCAAAGACGCCACCTCCCAGTGGCCCCCAGGATTACAGGCCCGTGGCACTGACCTCCCACATCATGAAGACCCTGGAAAGGCTCATCCTGGACCAGCTGCGACTCATTGTCAGACCACATCTGGATCCCCTTCAATTTGCCTATCAGCCTCGTCTCGGAACAGAGGATGCCATCATCTACCTGCTAAATCGTGTCTACACCCAGCTGGACCAGCCGGCGAGCACTGTGAGGGTCATGTTTTTTGACTTTTCCAGTGCTTTCAACACCATCAGGCCGACCATCCTGGGTGATAAGTTAACAGCGATGCAGGTGGATGCTTCTCTGGTATCCTGGATTGTTGATTACCTGACAGGAAGACCACAATATGTCCATCTCCCATAGAGTGTGTCTGACAAGGTAATCAGCAACACAGGGGCACCACAAGGGACTGTCCTCTCCCCCTTCCTCTTCACCCTCTACACCAGACTTCAGCCACTGCACAGAGACCTGCCATCTTCAGAAGTTTTCTGATGACTCCGCGGTGGTTGGATGTATCAGCAGGGATGATGAGACAGAGTACCGGGCTGTGGTCGACTCCTTTGTCACGTGGTGTGAGCAGAATCATCTGCAGCTCAACGTGGCAAAGATCAAGGAATTGATAGTGGACTTCAAGAAGACCAGGAAACACTTGACCCCTATTTCAATCCAAGGGGTCAGTGTTGACATTGTGGAGGACTATAAATACCTTGGAGTACACATTGACAATAAACTGGACTGGGCTACAAACACCACAGCACTTTACAGAAAGGGCCAGAGTCGTCTCTATTTTTTGAGGCAACATCTGCCAGAAAATGCTCAGGATTTTCTATGAGTCTGTTGTGGCCAGTGCGATCCTCTATGCTGTTGCATGCTGGGGGAGCAGGCTGAGGGTCGCAGATGCCAAAGGCTCGATAAACTGATTCGTAAGGCCAGTAATGTTGTGGGGATGGAGCTGGACTCCCTCAAGGCGGTGTCAGAGAGGCGGATGTTGTCCAAGATAAAGACAATGTTGGATAACACCTCCCACCCACTCCATGACATGCTGGTCAGTCACAGGAGCACGTTCAGTGAAAGACTGAGATTACCGAAAAGCACCACTGAACGACACAGGAAATCATTCCTGCCTGTGGCCATCTCCACAGTGGCAAGACATTTTTAAACATTGAAAGAATACAGAAACAGTCAGAGTTTTGTTCAGAGAACTACGTGCGCACGGGTGAGTGATCGGGTGATACCCACACCGAGGCTTTGCAGTCAGCTTTATTTATACATCGCAACATTCCCTGTTTTTTCAGGCTTTAACAGACAATCTGGGCATGTATAGGACACTGTGTGTGTGTGTGTGTGTGTGAGTGTATTGTCTATCTCGAGGAAAACAGAAGCCAGTTGGGTCCTGTTTCCAAGGGTGTCTGCAAGAGACTTTCACAGGAGTCAGCGAATACTGCGGGGCTCATGTGTATGTGTGTGTGAGAAGAAGCAAAGACAAAACATAAAGATATGTGAACACTATGTGCTTTCCAAGCCTTTCTTAACAGGAGCATATGAGTAAATGAGTAAATGGAGCATTATAAGGAGAACTGAGTAAATGAAACATTAAAAAGGAAGATGTATCAAAAAGGAAAAACATCATAAAATCACAAAATCCCTTAACATTCCCTGCTGTTGTTCATATATATTTATGTACCTCAACTACTAGTCACTTGCAGAAGCATTGTCAACTAGAGTATCATTTTGTGAAAACGTACATGATCAACTTTATTGGGTTCACACAGTTTAGTGCTTAAAAAATCATCTTCTTCAACTTGTACCTCTTCTCGAGCTTGTTCAACTTGAGATAATGCAATGTAAGCTTGCACTCTTACAGTAAACATTTTGCTTATCATACTCCGAATACAAGGCAGTACACATGTGGAAAATAAGCAAAGTAACATAAGGAGCATTCCAACGAATGTTAGTCCTTTTGTGAGTAATGACTTCCATGACCCGCTAAGCAGCCATGTGAGCCAGTCCTCTGTGTTTTGCGTGTAATCTTGCTGCTGTACTCGTCTGAGCTGACGTAGCGTGTTCAGTGTGTCAGACAAGTTGGTGGAATGCACATTATCAGGTGTTTTGCATTAAGAGGCATGTGCGAACAGATGTAATAGTTTCTGTCTCTTGTGGAGTTGTACACATAACGGTACCAGGCATTGTTCATCCATGGGTGGTTGTGATCTTGTGTCATGTCGTCTGGATGTATTGCGTCATGTGTCAATCTTGTCCTTCTTCTTCTGAAATCAGCGACAGCAGTCCCAACAGAATTGTGACACTGGCCACCAGAACGAGTAGGGTCTTCATGATGACCGAACACACCTGGTCCTGTGAGTGAGTAGACTAGGGGCGAGAAGAACAAGGGCGGGATTTACCCAAACAGCCCTCTCTCCACCTCCCAGATCACTAACAGGCAGGGGTGCTGGCGTCTCAGTGTCTATGGGCTGTCACTCACTTGTTTACAGTGGCTCTGATGAATCCAGGAAGGTCGTTCAGCAATTTTGCAGGCTGTTGGTGTGGCCAGGAGGACTTGGTAGGGTCCTTCCCACCTCGGGGAATGCCACTTTTTCCTCTGGAGCACTTTTATCAGGATCCAATCTCCTGGTTTCAACCTGGAAGAGACTGGAAGAGAATCATCTGGCAGTTGATTGTTCAAAACTATTTCTTTATTTTCTAACAGTTTTGTCATCCATTCTGCTAGTGTTGTTTCTCTTATGGATTTGTCTATCGGTTCACTTGTAATAGGTACTCTGCGGGTGATATGAGAAGTGATGTTTTATACTGAAGCCCAGTGCTTCAGAGACTTTTGATATTACTTCATTTACGAAGTGTGTAGCACAATAGACAATTCAATCAAGACCTTGAGCCATAAACAGACCTCACGCACAGACATTGTTTTCATAACCAGACAATTTTAGACCTTGTTCCTTAAATCTACATAAATATCCTCTGGGTGACATAAAACACATTTTAAGTAATCAATTGCTTCTCATAAAAATTATGTATTGGGATGTTTGTGTGCAGCATTTTGCATATCAGCATAAGCATTTGCGAGCAAAGCATTCTTCATTGCATAAGCGTGTGTGTGTGCCATTTCTCCCTCTACCAACGAGTGCACATGTGTTCATGTGTGTGTTTCACTTCATTCTGAATCGGTGTATGTAGATGTGTGTGTGTTCATCACTTTCCTGTTCTGGTGTTCTGGGTAAACCACAGCCTGAAGCGTGCCCTGGGGTCCTGCCCTCCTCCTTTTCAGTCCGCTTACCACCATTGCTGCTGTTCAAAGTTCAGTTTGTCCTGGTTCTGGCCCCAATTGGGACAGTCCTTTTCTCCAGTGTCCATGCTCACCGCAGGTGAAAACTGCATCTTCTTCTGTGTTTTGTCCATTCGACCTCAGTTGCTCCTCCTGTCTCTGGCACGCCCTTTTTGCTGCCGTGTTGGTCCATCCCTGTCCTGCACAGTGTTAATGCAGAATTGTTAAGGTCAGCATTCTTTTGCTCGGCCTTACTTGTCATAAGTTGTCGGCTTGGCAGGCGTCTCGTCACAGCTCTGTCAGCTGAAGCTGTCTGGGAATTTTCCCCGTGTAGTGAAACGGGCCTTGGTTTTAACGCCTCCGTCTCCGCTGCATAAGATCGCTTTTCTGCAGCCCTGTTGACATTTTCAGGAAATTGTTTTTGTAAGTCCAGCTGCTGCAGCATTTGGTCAGGGTCACGTCGAAGGTGGTACAGGGAGAGCAGGAGTCCAGGTCAGCCTCGGCTTTCAGGGCCAGCAAAGCAGCCTGTATTTAAACATAAAGAGAAGAAAAACAAAACAAAAAAAAAAAACAAACAGAAGTGTACGAACAGGAAAATTATGTTGTGCTGGCTGTGATACAAAGAGAGGGAGAAACACCGGGCAGGCCCTGTGTCAGCCTTCCCCTTTTTTTTTTTTTTTTTCCTCTCACGATGTAATCAACTGATAACCCACCAAGTTGACAGGACAACACAGGTAGATATTTAAATTCTTAAGATCATGTTTAAAAGCACAAAAAGGAATTTTCCTTCCGTCTCACAATTTGACTCTTAACCACTAAAATTGTTGTTTAATCACTGGTTGGTCATACCAGTCTCTTTATTTTCTTTTTGAAGTTTAATTGTTGTCCTGCAACCCAGAGGGTTTATTTGTTAGTAATAGATAAACTTCATCATTTAACAACAGGTGTATATTAATTTTTTTGCTGCTTTAACCTTGCTGGAAAATCTTCACGTGTTCATGAGTGTAAGCTGTTTTTTCATTGCGTTTGTCGGCAGGTTAATTTTAACTTTTTCTCAAACAAGGCATTTCTCTAACAGTTGCCCTTCACTCGCTTGTGCTAAGAAAGGCAAATGTGCTTGTAGTAGTTGTGAAATTATATCACATTATACCTGTAAACAAAATGAGCGAATCATGATACTGCTGTAGGCCACATCATACTTCTTGTTTAATCAGTATTTAGTTTCAGTTTGCATCACACCTCCCAATTGAAAGAATGTGAAAATCACCAGATCTATTAGATAGGTTTGTATTATCCTATACTGCTGATTTACTGTGAGTGAGTTACACTGTTTCATGACATTTCATAACGCTGAGTTATGAAAAGAGTATTGTGTTCAGAGAGTAGGGGCCTCCCTTTTTCCTTTGTGATAGTAAAAAGAACAGAGCACATGCCACGGGAGCGTCACCCCCACCTTTGGTGGAGGCAGAAAAACAGGGAGCCAAGGTCATAACTCAGGCTCACAGAGAGTCAGAAAGAATGTGAATGCTTAGTTTTGTGGCTGTGGCGCATTTTGTACAGTTTCTCTTCTTTTGTTTGTGTAGCTTTCTGCCTTCACCTGAGAGGGTGTGCCCTAAGCATGTGACTTCAGGTCTCCATGATTGGAGTTTATTTAAAGATAAATAAGATGATTTCATTTATTGCTCGCAGATCATGCACTAAACGGTATTTTGCAGTATTAGCTGTCTTCATCACTTAAACAAAACATCACTCACTCTTTGTTTTATTATTATTATTATTATTACTATTATTTTAAATTCTCCTTTCTCAAAAACAGAAAATGAAATTGTAGTTGTTCCTTGCTGAGAAACACAAAATTACATTTCAAACAAAAAACAGACAACCCAGCTCTCAGCTGGCTCTGGACTTATCATCATCAAACTGATACAACTGAAACTGATTTATTCATTTTTCAACCCAACAAAACAAAACAAAACAAAAACAAGTTACTGATGGCTTGAACGCTTTACACGCGAGTCAGGATGCAAAAAGGCTGCTGCCAAAGACAAATCAGAAGCATGGGGGAAAAACTGAGCCCACAGACAGCTTCATGTTTGAGCTTTAATAGCTGTTTCCCTCCCTCTGATGTGTTCTTATGCAGCCTCTGCTCTAAAAAATGTGTAACCTGCTCATCAGCTTAGCAGTGACCATATATTTAATTCAGCTTCACAATTGTGTGGCCTTAGCTGTTGTATAAAGGGTGTTTAGTTGTTAGTATAGGTGTGCTCTATATCTCAACAATGTCTCATCTAGGATGACAGGTTTTCAAGCAGGTCAAGCGTCTCTATGCACTTGATTAGATTTGGTATTTTCTTCATCTCATATATCATTATACTGAGTTTGAGCAAACCTTAAGCTTGATACAGATTACTTTTAACAGTTATCCACCTCACATCACAACTGACTGAGGTGCCTCTTCATATTTAATATTATTTCATTATTAATGTTATTATCTTTTTATATAACAGCAATAGTATATTACAATATTTTATTTGTGTCCACCAAAGGCTGAGGGTGAGCTGCAGTCTCACCCTTTCCCAAGCTGGAGACATTTTCCTTTTCACACACTTTCTTTGGCTGAACAATGACACAACCTTAATATACCTTGTGCGTCTCTCTATTTCATTTAATATGTGTTTGTGTGAGTTATCTGGTTTCATGCATTCTATCCATTCTAGGCACGGTCGTCCTGCCAACTATATTTCATTATTAATACCAGTTTACCAGTTGCTATCCTTCTATTATCAATTTGAATACATTAACTAAGCTCTAATTTAATTTAACCTTTTGTTTATTCCACTTCATTCCTCTTTCCATGCTTTAAAACATTACACCTTGTTTTGCTTTTATTTATTAATACTGCCAGCACACACTGTGAGACGTTCTGGTACTAGAGTCAGAGGAGGTTATTAAGTCAGCCTTCTACCCTGAACTAAATTCAGGGCGGACTTAATTTTACGCGTTGACGCGCAACCTTTTCTCTTTCTCACCATCCTGTTTTCTTTCTCACAGGAAAACAATAGGAGTAGTGCAGGAGCCTAGAGCTCCTATTCAATGAAGCACTTACTCCTCAACAAACATTCAGCAAACAGTTAGCGCGCTTAGAGAAAATCCTATTTTTATTTGACACTCTCGCTTCTCTGGCTACCAACCTTTATTTTTGTTGCGGATTGAGCCTCTCAGGGCATGTTAATCCGTCTTACACAGGCGAGCGTGGCTACCAACCTTTTGTTTTTATGCTGCGGATTAAGCCTCCCAGGGCGTGTTAATCCGTCTTACGCAGGCGAGCGTGAGATATACTGGCTACCAACCCTTACTTATGTTGCGAAACAGGCCCCCACAGGGCAGGTTGTTTCGTCTTACACGGGCGAGCATATTACATAGGACACGTCTGTCCTTTTCCTTTTCGGTCCACACAGGACCCTTCTACTTTGAGCAGTGTCAAACTAAAATCGATTATTCAATAAAGTGTTTCTGGCTGCTTTATATTCACCTTCAATGTTGCGCTGTGTTTTTTTCCCGGCGTCACCGAGAACCTGGCGTCGTGGACCTGTATAAGACACTGGCCAGTAGGCGAATGTACGACTCTGGGCTTTTCCTCGCTTCGCTAGAAACGGTGGTTGCAGTGCAGGTAGTCACGACGTCAGGATCTGGTGGCTCCGTCTGTGAATAGTTAGATGATACAATAATATCAATAAACTATCCGGCTCGAAGGACCAATTAAATGTCAGTGGCAAGACATTTTTAAACATTGAAAGAATACAGAAACAGTCAGAGTTTTGTTCAGAGAACTACGTGCGCACGGGTGAGTGATCGGGTGATACCCACACCGAGGCTTTGCAGTCAGCTTTATTTATACATCGCAACATTCCCTGTTTTTTCAGGCTTTAACAGACAATCTGGGCATGTATAGGACACTGTGTGTGTGTGTGTGTGTGTGAGTGTATTGTCTATCTCGAGGAAAACAGAAGCCAGTTGGGTCCTGTTTCCAAGGGTGTCTGCAAGAGACTTTCACAGGAGTCAGCGAATACTGCGGGGCTCATGTGTATGTGTGTGTGAGAAGAAGCAAAGACAAAACATAAAGATATGTGAACACTATGTGCTTTCCAAGCCTTTCTTAACAGGAGCATATGAGTAAATGAGTAAATGGAGCATTATAAGGAGAACTGAGTAAATGAAACATTAAAAAGGAAGATGTATCAAAAAGGAAAAACATCATAAAATCACAAAATCCCTTAACAAACTCATCCACTTAACACACCATTTACTGCAACAGCTACACCCTTTTTGCACATGTTCTTTTTCAGCTATTTATTAATAAGTGACTTTTATGTATATATATGCCTGTATATATTGTGCTATTCTTAGTTAGTGTATTGTCTGTCTCTGTTAATGTTTGTTTATAATGGAGCACTGTAACGAAAAATAATTTCCCCTGAGGGTCAATAAAGTATTCTGATTCTGATTCTGATTAAACAATCAGGCAGTTTTGCCTGAAGTAGTTCCACGTGTTTTTGCGTTGAGGGGGTCGTTGGTGTGATGTTTCTAAACATTTTATAAATGATATGCATTTACATGACTCTCTGAACATCACAAACTCTGTTAGAGTCCTGAGCCTGAGTAGAAGTGACTGGAGTAGTTATAGCATGCAAGTTTTACAGCAACCTAACTAATAATTATTTGTGTATATTTTGTAGGGTAGCTAGACTGATTTTCTAGCATGTCAGTTCCAGATGCATAAGTGCATTAGGTCCTCATTGCCTGAGTAAACACAGTAACAACAGTTGTGAGTTCTTTTGCCATGTGTACTCAACTTTGACACATTGTTTGATACCCTAAAGTAGGATTTTGGGTTCATCACATTTCATTGAGGGGTTTTGATAGGCCTCAAACATGCTGGAGGCACCTAAATAATGAGAATGTTCTTCCAGAGTTAAATGTGGTAGTTTTGTTTTCCCCAATAGCTGATGTGGGGACAGTAAAGATAATTGTAAATGCCTTTGAGAGGGTTTACACTGTTTAAATGGGTCGATTTCCCTACAATACTAAAGAGTACAGTGCACTGCATAGATAGAGAGGAAAGATCGATCTCTCTGTTGTAAATTTAGCTCAGAAGTGTTTGATATATGTTGGCTGTGTGGAAATTCATGGCTACTTCTGGATTTTACCCCAGTCTTTGGGAAGCACTAACATTGAAGTTAGTTTATGTTTGTGGTATTCACTTACCTCTATAGGTACAGATATAGTCAATGTCCTTTATGGCAAACATCTGGACAGGGCAAAGCAAATGGCACAAAGGAGTGTGTGTGATGTGAGGTGAGGCATGTGTGACTCAATCCCTAATAACACTGGGGATGAGGGTCTTTTACAGAAACAGTTAATAAATTGGGAAACATGGGTTGATGGATTCAAAACAGTACAATAATGAATTGATCACACAGATATTTCTCACAAGCCCAATTATACGGTAAACCACTAGTACCAACAACACAAATAATTATTGACTTATCCCTTATGTATTTGTTACCATTTAGATAAAGCCATTTAACACTCACTACATGGTTTACGTCATCATTTCCAAGGAAGACCCTAATCTTTTCTTTTAAGTATGACATGTTGCTTACTTCTGAGGTTGGTCCTAATGTGCATTCATTCATTCATTTAGAAGAACAATCATTTGCCCGAGGACTGCTTCAACTTATTGTCAAATCTTTAAATATATATACACTTTTAGATATAAAAGAGCGAACTAAACCATCTCTGTACACAACCCCATACTCCTGAGTTGGTATAGTCCAGTTTCCCACCTCTGGCTTGCGCCTAAGAAGTTGGATTGCAGGATCAGTGCTACTTTGGGGTCCGGGTGTAGATGTGATATAGTGGTACAGTGTTAAGAAATAAAGGCAAGCTATGGAGAAACTGGACGAAATAACAACTGCCACCCTGAAAGGTATGTGACTGTTTTGTTTTTACTCTGTTTTGTGTTCTGCTATGTTGCATGTTATGTCCCTAGCATGGTAGGCTATACCCGGTTGTTAGCTTAGCTTGAACGGATTAGCTTATTGAATGAAGCCAGGGCAGCTAGGGCAGCACGGTGGTACGGTGGTTAGCACTGTTGCCGCACAGCAAGAAGGTCCTGAGTTCAATTCCACCTTCAGGCTGGGGTCTTTCTGTGTGGAGTTTGCATGTTCTCCCTGTGTTTGCGTGGGTTCCCTCCGGGTACTCCGGCTTCCTCCCACCGTCCAAAGACATGCAGTTTGAGGGGATAGGTTAATTGGATAATTCAAATTGTCACTAGGTGTGAATGTGTGAGTGAATGTGAGCGTGAATGGTCTGTCCCTGTGTGTTGGCCCTGCGACAGACTGGCGACCTGTCCAGGGTGTACCCCGCCTCTCGCCCCATGACAGCTGGGATAGGCTCCAGCGCCCCCCGCGACCCTGGAAAGGATAAGCGCAAGCGAATGGATGGATATATAAATATGCTAGTGCATGAAGCTATGAAAGAATTCAGGTCCAGTTATTAGTTTCAGTGTCTGTTAATTTATTCAACAAGTGTGCAAAGTGCCATAATTTATTGCCAGTTGTACAGAAATTGTGGAGTTTCAAAATTCCGTTAGTTAAGTTTTTTCATTATATACTTTTGCGCAGGAAGCCAAAAAAATGACCATTTATATGTATACATGTATTTAATTGAATTATAAAGTAGGACCTTCATATATATATATATATATATATATATATATACATATATATGTATATATGTATATAGTATATATATATATATAGATAGATAGATAGATATATAGATATATATACATATATACATACATATAATTTATTTGATTATCACAAATATATTCCTGTTACCAGTCAATGGGAGGAAGGTCATGTAGAACCTGTGGAACAGTCAGGAGGGATGATAATGGAATAGAATCATCTGAAGAAGTCACTTGGATGAGTGACGAAACGTTTCTCCCACAAAACGCTACGTCCAGATGAACAGATTCAACTTTTGGAGATTTACTTTCCTGGATGATTGAGAATGCATCAAGACGGAATAGAATCATGTTTTTAAAAGGTAAATATTAAATTATGTTTCTATGTATCATGTCTGGGACCCAAGCAGAACTGTCAGCTGGCTTCCACATGAGGATAATGCAATGTAGTGATAATTGGAAACTTGTATTGCAGAAGCAAATGTTGGAGAAGACCTGCTCTCATGATTTTCCCGAGATGACATCAAAAATCTGTTTCCTGGTCCTGAACATTTCCTCAGGCGTCGGGCTCTATGGCTTGCAGTGCACAAATGTGAAGAAGTAAGTTCTGTATGGGCTCAATTTGAACCCATAGTTCTGTCTTGTTGCAGTGTGACAAAACTGAGAACACACAAATTTGATTTCTGCAGTTTCAAGTAATTCTACCAATACTCACTTAACAGATAGACAATAGAAGAAATGTTAATCATCTTCTTTAGTTTTGACTTAAATCAAGTGGCCTACACATTTATTAAATATACATATTTTTAATTATACCACACTTTACTGATATTTTGTTGTACTTTTAATGTTTTGAGACCTATAATTTTATGTGAAATTTGCCATGCGTATTACATTGCATTTTAGAACAAGACTGCTGCTGAAAAAATGCTAACAACCACTGCAGATGGTGACTTCTCCAGAGAGGAACCCAGCACTTCTAAGTTTGTGACTATGTCCAACCCAGAGTACATAGTCTTCACAGACAGTGAACTTGAGCAAACTCGACGTTCCTACTTCGAACAGAAGCAGCTGGGGACAGAGAGTGCTGAACCTTTACCAAAAGAACTCTTTTGTCAACTCGTAAGAAACACCATGACGAACATGATTTCGATAGCAAGAGCAGCTGAGGACTCCAGATACCCCAGCAAACATGAGGTTGATGCCATGGCAAAGCGATTGATGGAGTACTACCCAATGCTTAAAGAAACATGTGGTGAGTGGGTAAGTAGCATTTGCTCACTACTACTCTATGTTAATCATGAGTGATGTAAACGTGGGTATCTTATCTCCTCTTCCCATCTCCAGGATGGGAATGAAAGCCTTGCAATAAGTGACAGCAACAGGGATTCCAGTGCATTAACTATTATTCTAGATAGGTCACCAGTTAGATCCAAGGACATCCCAGTGCACCAGAAGGATGGCAGTGATGAAGAATGTAAGTATGATATAATGCACCCTCTTACTGCACCCTGGGATTTTCCGCTAAATTTCCGCTAACAATAGAACCCAACTACTTCACTGTTTATCTTGGAATCTTTGCGATCCATTTAGTAAAGACAACTTGACAGGATTAATGAATAATTTGAGTATAGGTGGTATTTGTTGATATATAATTTACAGATATATTTTGGTATTTTTGTCTTATTGTTTTGCACCAATAACAGAAATATAAAGCCTTACTGTGGCAATAAATGATTTACACGCCTTTGCTCTGTGTGTTTAGCTGGTCCAGCTGACTTCTTTGACAGCCAAAAAACTCAGGGAAGATACTACAAGAGACTCCAAGAAATATACAAGACCAAAAAACCAAAAAAAGCTGCTGTAACCCAACTGCTGAACTTGGAGTTTGAGTCTAGAAGACAATTCCTTAACTCTGATGCTATAAAGTAGCAAGACAGAGCAGTGAAGATTCTAGAGTAGTGATGGGAATTCCAGCTCTTTTTAGAGAACCGGCTCTTTCGGCTTGGCTCACTAAAAAGAGCCGGCTCTTTCGGCTCCCAACCGGCTTCTCAGGTTGTTTTGTTGCTTTAACTAATTTATTGTCAACAACAATATAAAATTATGCACAAAAGGAATTACTAATGTAAAAAAACTTGGTTTTATTTATATATGTTTTTATATCAATATATACATGGGCCCCTAGAGACAAAGCACGTACAAACTCCAAAACGCACAATTTCCAAAGCACGTACAAACTCTGAAGCACGTACAAATTCCAAAGCATGTACAAACTCCAATGGAGTATTTTGGCAAGACCCATGGGCAGAACAGCTGAACAAATCAATCCAATGCTGGTCATAGTCCCTGTCATGTAGTGAGGGAATTCGGGCTCTTTTGGCTCGGCTCACTAAAAAGAGCCGGATCTTTCAGCTCCCAAGTGGCTCTTCAGGTTGTTTTGATGTTTTAATTAATTCATTATCTACAACAATATAAAATTATGCATAATATGAACTACTAATGTAGAAAAAAAATGTTTTTATTTATAAAGCTTTATCATATAAATATTCTTTTATTTATTCACAGCACACAAAATGTAAAAATATAAATAAATTATAAAGTACAAAAACCAACTATTTACAATTCAACTTTTAACTATTTAAATTTTCAGCTTTTTTCCTTTTAAACCAATTCAAAATGAAACAACACAAAACCCTGCAAACCACAACACAATAAAATATCGATTAAAATATACAAAAGAAAAAGAAAGAAATGAACAAGCTTAGCCATAGCTTTGAGGAGCTGATCCGGTTTCTTCTGTCATTAATTATCTGTACTGTTCTGGAGAAGATTCTCTCAGAAGGGACTGATGTTGCCACAATGCACAGTCTCCGTGTCATCACCTGGGTAAGACAAAGATAAATTGAAGCCTTGGTCTCCCACCAGCTCAGTGGATCTGCACTTCTCTGGCAAAGGGGCTCATCAATATAGGATCTCACTTCCAGTATTGCATCTTATCAAATTCGGATCTTTGAATTCTTTTGCCGACAGAGAAAGACCGGACTCAGTGTGGTCAAGCTCAAAAAATCATCTTTATTGTACATTTCCGGAAACGGAGAGCTGTTAGGCACTAGCAAGCACCCGCAGGTCTAAAAGCATTGCAAGCCAAAATGCGTATATATAGTTCTGCTATACGTCAGACACAGTTTCGATCTGGAGTGCACTCTTGCTTAGTTTCACTTTCTGTCTGCAACGCTTCCTGTTCTCTGCACAAAATGTGCAGTTTCCTGTCAGTACTCTGTGGCCTTTACACACATTACAACTCTGGCCTCTATAAAACAATATAAACAGAAAATAAGCACTAAGAATATATATTTATTTCGTAACAATCTGCTGAGGGATTCCTTCTGGTAGTGTCTCTACTTGCTTGTTCTTAAAAGAACCTCCAAACAGCAGATGCTTGTTGCTCCTTTTGTTCACCCTCCTCTGCCTCTTCTCCCTCTTGGTTCCTTGGCAGTGGAGTTGTTTGGCTGGATCTTGTTGCTGCAGTTATTCTCTGAAGAGCTTCACCCACCACTCTGTTCTCATAAAAGACCAGCTTCTTGAATCTTGGATCAAGAATGGTGGTTTCAGAGAGAACAGTGTTATATTCCTTTCTGTGGAATTTTCTGTCTATGGATGCACAGAGAGCATCCACCAACTCTTTCACTTTTCTTGTAGTTACTCTGGTTTGGTGCTCAGCTGTCACTCTCTGCAGAGCCTTGCACAGGATTAACATTTTGGAGGCTATGACATGGCTGAAAAAGAATAAATAACAAGTTTTAAAATTATGTTCTGTTAAAATTCAGCAGTATTTATTATTTATGATCATGTCTAATCTGCTTTTCACACGAGCAATGCAACTTACCACTACTACTACTACTACTACTACTAATAATAATAATAATAATAATAATAATTACTATTATTATTATTATTATACGATAACATTTGCGCACTCACCTGTCTAGACTGACCTCCTCAAATGGCTCCAGAACACTGCATACCTCCTGTAGTACCTCCCATTCCTCGTGGCTCAGAGGGTCGGTGCATTGATAACTGCCAGGGTAGAGATGACTGCATCCTTGGACTCCAGAATCTGTTTTAGCTTATGAAAGGTTGAGTTCCATCTTGTGATACATTCTTGTTTGAGCTTTAGCTCAGGCCCATCTGTTGTTGGGTAGATTTGAGCTTTTGTGTGGCTGTTGTGCTTTCGCCTTCACTTTGTCTAGAGCTTGCTTCATCACCTTCAAAGCATCTCTTACAACAGGGGTGTCCAAATTTTTTTCACTGAGGGCCACATACATAAAAATATAGGAGGGGCTGGGCCACTTACTAGAAATTAGGTATATAACCTTAACTTTAGTGTATTAAAGTTAGAAAAATCACTTAAAAGTGATCAAATATGTTATATTGTTGAATATAATTAAAGACAAAACTGGCTTCATCACAGCTTTCCAAAAGTGGATCTTTATTGATTTATTCAGAAACAGCTCATTCTCAGAACAGCAGCCTCAGATTTCTTCTTAGACAGAAGATTTACAGCACAGAGAAAAAACAATAAAGGGGAAAATGGGACTGGTAGATTTCAAGCTTGTTATTTAAGTTATTAGGCTTAGCAACACACCTATTAACGTTCGTTTGAAACGTTATCAACATTAACAGACTGAACTGGACTTAATAACAGGAGTGCATATAATTTTAGTAAATTATTCTGGTGAGTATCAGCTGCGCTGGGTATGTAAATCGGGCCATCCATCTGTGGTGCTGATCTGACGCCACTCATGCCAAAAATCCGGACAAATGTCACTTGATCAAGGAGCAGATCTGTATCAGATGAGATCAGCTGACTTTGCGTGTGCGTGCGCTGTGCACAGCGGTGTGTACTCTGTGTGTTAACAAGAAAAACGCATATAAGAAAGTGGTGCGCAAAAGCAGGGTAGTGACAGAATTGATGTGCATTATTGATATTTGAAGCATGTGTACCTGCACATGCATGCACATTAACACACGGGTACTGTGGAATATATTTTTTACTCACCTAAAGTGCTCGTGCTCTCGTCCACTCCCTGCAAAAAAATTAGCAGCTGTGCGGTGTCTGTGGCATCGGTGCTCTCATCGCATGCGATGGAGTAAAAATCAAAAGCACAAGCTTTATCAGACAGTTGCAGTTTAATGTTGGCTGACAAGTCTTCAGTGCGTGGCACAACTGTATTTCTGGACATGCTGACATTGTTGAAGTCCTGCACTTTTTCCGGGCACATTATTTCGGTGACTTTAAGGAGGCAGTGTTTTATGAGGTCTCTATCTGAAAAAGGCTTGCCATGTCTTGCGATGAGTTGGGCGACCTCATAGCTGCTATTGGAGCCTTTTCCTGGACAATTTGAACAGGAAAAAAATACTGTTGCTGACCCGCAGGAGAGTTACCATTTGCTTTAATTTCTGCTCTCGCTCAGCATCATTGTAGCATGCATAGGCCTGATGTTTGGTTTCATAATGATGTTGTACATTATACTCTTTCATAACTGCCACAGTTTCAGTGCAGATCAAACAAACACACTTCCCCTTGAATACTTTAAAGAAATATTCACTCTACCACCGTGTCTGAAATTTTCTGCACTCACTTTCTACCTTTCGCGTCTTTGGTTCTGGCATGTTTAGTAACTTGGGGGTAAATTTCTTCTGTGATTGTCCTTTTTGGTGGAGCAACTGCCTTGATCAACAGTAGCTCCCCCTGGTGTTAAAACTAAGAAGTGCATTACACTCAAGCAAAAGTTGAAGTGCGGGCCATATTCTATTCTATTTATAAAATTACTTGCGGGTCAATTAAAAATGGACCGCGGGCCGCAGTTGACCCCCCGGCACAAACACATCCTCCAACCACGCGCACCCATATTTTGTTTTCAAACTCCGTTGCAGTTTATTTCATGCCTCAAAAATTTAGTAAACAATTAAGCAAATACAAATAAACTGCAATATATTGCAGGTAGTAATAAAATACACTACTAACTCTTTTACTCTACGTCCGCATCTACATGGGTATTTTTGAAAACGCAGCTGTTTCTACCAAAAATTCCCATTTTCCTGATGGCCTATTTATTTCGACCTTGTTAAGGGTAAGTAACAATATGTTATTACTGCTTGGTTAGTCTGTCTGTCTGCCCAAAATGAGCTTTTTAATCAGTTCAGTCACAGATTTTTTTTAATACTGTTTATATCATAGCAAAGAATTCAATAAATTAGGTAAGAGAAAATAATAATCTTCCAGGTTAATGTCTGTATTACTATTTACATTGTTGTAGGTAATAGTTAATCATGACTGTTTTAAAGTGTCTTATCTTCTCTGCTAATATGGAAGAGAGGTAATCTATGTGAATGAAAAGAAAGCAATTTTAGTTCAATGTAGTGATTTTGTAAGTGGGTATGATGTTTGCAAATTAAATAGCAATTCATATAAGCTTTTAGGTTTTTTTAAATATTGCTTTTCCCTTTTTAAAGCTGAAGTCTCAAGACTGTTTGCCCCTTACAGAGCGAGGCCTTACTTGGCGCCACTTTCATCTCTGAACCGTCAATCTTCCTAGAAGGCATGCCGCTCCATTTAGACAAACACCTTCTTTTTAAATGATCATATGTCAGACACAGTGCCAGCTAAAGCAGTCAAATTTGACCAAGCAGCAGCTGGATTGGGAGAGAAATGGATTTCATTCCAAGGTGATGCTACATGTCATTTGTTAATATTTAAAGATTTAGTTTAACTACATTTTTACTGTTATATGTGTGGCCCACTCATGGGGAATGAGACAGGACACAGGAAATACTCTTTTGAGGGCTTTTTTATTGTCCGACTGTATTCAGAGTAGCACAATTTTAATTGTAAAGTTTTGAGTGAAAACGGTAAAATGTAACTATTCCACTGGCTCAGCCTAAAACTGTCTTTCAGGGTCTGAGACAACAGTAACTATCATATGTACACATTAAATTCAAACAGTATAGACAACTGTAGTGACCTGTCAAGAAACAAATACAAAAAAAAAAAAAGAGAATACAAAACAAATAAACACATTTTGATGCATTCTCAATCATCCAGGAAAGTAAATCTCCAAAAGTTAATTCTGTTCATCTGGACGTAGCGTTTTGTAGGAGAAACGTTTCGTCACTCATCCAAGTGACTTCTTCAGTCTCAGCTGACTGCAGGTTTCCCCAAATCTTATAAACAGTACATTTGCATAACTCCAGCCCACTGAAGGAACAATGGGCTGGGAGGTCAGTTCCTTAATCATAATTATGCAAATTCTCATGACCATTGATCAACAACCACTGACCAAAACCCACTGATCAAAGACCACTGATCAATGGCCATGAGTCCCATTCACAGAGAGTTGGGGAATGGCTGCAATCACAGCATTGTAAGATGGCGAAAGATGTACCCTTAGGCCCCCTCCTCGATTCAGAGATGGTCTTTCCCTTTTCACGTAAATGGCCTCCCTGACTCCGCGCTCAAACCAGCATTCCTCCCTGTCCAAGATGTGTACATCCTCATCCTTGAAAGAGTGTCCACTGGCCTGTAGGTGGGCTGTCTAAATGGCCACCATGGTCACCACCCATCTTGAGGAGTTTGCCCTCTCACATATACTAATGTGCCACAAACAGGACTTTAATATCACCAACCATTCCCATGTTATTACAGTGTATCCATATAAATGGCCTACCCTGTAGAAAGGATAGTGTGACTTGCCAGAGAAGATGAAGATGAGGAGGAAGAGGAATGCTCTCTTCAGAATCAGAATCACAATCGTGTTTATTGGCCAAGTATATGTGCAGACAAATACAAGGAATTTGGTTCCGGTAGGTGGTGGCTCTCAAGCACAGCAATGTAAATCACACACACACACACACACACACACACACACACACACGTGTCTATATATACATTACACATGCATACACATACATACACAAAGCTGTGTAAACCAACTATAAATAACTAATCTAAACTTATATACATAAAATACAGAAATGCAGAATGCAGTTGCAGTCTGGCAGTGGGAGCAGTGTGACAGGTCAACTGTTTAGAAGGGAGATGGCGAGGGGAAAGAAACTGTTCCTGTGTTGGGTGGTCCTGGTCTGCAGGCTTCTGTACCGTCTGCCAGAGGGCAGCAGATCAAAAAGTCTGTGTCCAGGGTGTGAGGGGTCTGTGATGATTTTCCCTGCCCATTTCCTGGTTCTTGAGAGGTACAGATCCTGGATGGAGGGCAGGGGGGCGCCGATGATCCTTTCTGCTGCCTGTCCAGTCCGCTGCAGTCTGCTCCTGTCCTGTTTAGTGGCTGCACCATACCTGACTGTGATGGAGGAGCACAGGACAGACTCAATGACTGCAGTGTAGAACTGGATCAGCAGCTCCTGTGGAAGACTACTTCCCCAGTTGTCTCAGGAAGTACATCCTCTGCTGGGTCTTTTTGAGGATGGAGTTGATGTTGGTCTCCCACTTCAGGTCCTGGGAGATGGTGGTGCCCAGGAACTTGAAGTTCTTCACAGTCGACACAGGGCTGTCTGATATGCTAAGGGGGGTTAGAGTTGAGGGATGTCTCCTGAAGTCCGCTTTCATCTCTACAGTTTTAAGAGTGTTCAGCTCCAGATTGTGCTGACTGCACCAGAGTACCAGCCGCTCAACTTCCTGCCGGTATGCAGACTCATCACCATCCTGAATGAGGCCAATGACAGTGGTGTCATCTGCAAACTTTAGGAGTTTAACAGCCGAGTTCTTGGAGGTGCAGTCATTAGTGTAGAGGGAGAACAGTAGTGGTGAGAGGACACATCCTTGAGGGGCATCAATACTGAGGGACCGAGTTTCAGCGGTGATCTCCCCCAGCGTCACTTGTTGCTTGCTTGTTGCTGGTGATCCACTGACAGGTAGCTGGTGACACACTGAGCTGGGAGAGTTTGGAAGAGAGAAGTTCAGGCACGATGGTGTTAAAAGCTGAACTAAAGTCCACAAACAGGATCCTGGCATAAGTTCCCGGGTGGTCGAGGTGTTGCAGGATGTAATGCAGTCCCATATTCACTGCATCATCCACCGACCTGTTTGCCCGGTAGGCAAACTGCAGAGGGTCCAGCTGGTGGCCTGTAATGTCCTTCAGATGGGCTAACACCAGTCGTTCAAAGGATTTCATGACCACAGACGTCAAGGCGACAGGTCTGTAGTCATTCAGTCCTGTGATGGTGGGTTTCTTGGGAACAGGGATGATGGTGGAGCGTTTGAAGCAGGATGGAACTTCACACAGCTCCAGGGATCTGTTGAAGATGCGCGTAAAGATGGGAGCCAGCTGTTCAGCACAGGTCTTGAGGCAGGAGGGTGAGACACCGTCTGGTCTGGGGGCTTTCCTGGGCTTCTGTTTCTGAAATAGTCGGCTCACATCCTCAGTGTGTATTCTGAGTTTCAGGGAGGAGGAAAGGGGGGTGAGAGGTGTGATGGAGGTCGTTGAGTCTGGATTGGAGAGGGTGATGGTGGTCGTTGAGTCTGAAATGGGGAGGGTGGTGGTCGTTGAGTCTGGATTGGGGAGGGTGGTGGTGGTCGTTGGGTCTGGATTGGGGAGAGTGGGGGTGGTCGTTGAGACTGGATTGGGGAGGGTGAGGGTGAAGGTGGGAGAGGTGGAAGGTGTGTTGGGGGTCAGTGTCTGAAGCAGTGTCTCTGGGGAGGGGAGGGTGAGGCGTGGGAGTCTGTCCGTCTCAAACCTGCAGTAGAATGTGTTTAACTCATTGGCCAGGTCTTTGTTTGCTTCAACAGTGGGTGGGGGGGCGTCTGTAGCTGGTGATTTCCTGCAGGCCCCTCCACACTGACGCAGGGTCGTTGGCTAAGAGCCGTTCTTCCAGCTTCTGGGAGTAGATCCTTTTAGCTGCTTTGATCTCCTTGGTCAGTGTGTTCCTGGCCTGCTTGTACAGGGCCCTGTCACCACTTCTGTAGGCGTCCTCCTTGGCCTTACGAAGATGTTGGAGTTTAGGAGTGAACCATGGTTTATTGTTGTTGTATGTGCAAAAGGTCTTTGTTGGCACACACACGTCTTCACAAAATGGTAAATGGTAAATGGCCTGTATTTATATAGCGCTTTCTAGTCCCTAAGGACCCCAAAGCGCTTTACATATCCAGTCATTCACCCATTCACACACACATTCACACACTGGTGATGGCAAGCTACGTTGTAGCCACAGCCACCCTGGGGCGCACTGACAAACTGATGTATGATGTCACAGTGTCCGTGAGCTCATCCAGGTTATCAGATGCAGCTTCAAAAACAGTCCAATCAGTGCAGTCAAAACAGTCCTGCAGTTCCTGCTTTGCTGCGTTAGTCCACTTCTTCACAGTTTTGACTACAGGCTTGGCACGTTTGAATTTTTGCCTATAAACTGGAATAAGATGGACCATGCAGTGATCAGAATGTCCCAAAGCTGCCCGGAGCACAGAGCGATAGGCATCTTTTAGAGTGGTGTAACAGTGATCCAGTATGATGTTGTCCCTGGTGGGGCAGTCTATATGCTGTCTGTATTTAGGGAGTTCGTGGTTGAGGTTTGCTCTGTTAAAATCCCCAAGGATAATTGTAAAGGAATCCGGGAATTTCCTTTCCAGGGTGGTGATCTGGTCAGCCAGCTCACACAGTGCGTTGTTCGTGTTGGCCTGAGGAGGGATGTAAACTCCGACCAGCATGAAGGAAGAAAACTCCCGGGGTGAATAAAATGGTTTAAAATTGATGAAAAAACTTTCCAAGTGTGGGCTGCAGTGTTTCTGTAACACTGTGACATCAGTACACCAACCTTCATTAATGTAGAAGCAGACTTCACCACCCTTTGTTTTTCCTGAGAGCTCCGTTTCGCGGTCCGCCCGGTGAAGTTGGAAGCCCGGCAGATTTAAGACTGCGTCTGGGACTCGCTCACTGAGCCAGGTTTCAGTGAAGCAGAGGGCAGCAGAGCATGCAAAGTCCTTGTTAGTCCGGATTAAGAGCAGTAATTCATCAACTTTGTTTGGAAGAGAGCGGAGATTCGCGAGGTGAATGGAGGGGAGTGCTGTGCGGAATCCTCGCCGACGTAGTTTCACCAGCCAGCCACCAGCGAGTCCCCGTTACGTCTCCTCCAGGAGCCGCAGAGAGCTGCTGCGCCTCCAACTAAAATCTCTAAAAAACTTTCCGGGTTTGTGAAAAATGGATAAGAACTATAGTGAGACGACTGCCTGATGTTTAGCAGTTCATCTCTGGAGAAAGTGATGTGGTCTGAGTGACCAAAAGCGCAGAAAATAAACAGAAACAAGAAAAGTGCGAGAGAGCGCAGTACCGAGGCTGCCATCCGCGGCGCCATCTTGAAAGGATAAATGCAATGCTCTTGAGGATAAATGCAGTGTGGCAGCTTACCTTCAGTCCCTTCATTGAAAATGGTAAGACTGCTGCGATAGGTATTTTGCCATTGGTTTTCTCTGATTATACTTTGGTAAATTACATACAGTCCAGTGATCTCAGGTCATTAACAAAGTACACTATAGTATAATTTTGTTCTGTTATTTGCTCCATACTACCTCTGTGCAATACATAAAAAACAGAGTGGTGCCATTCTTGGTTGCACTATAATTGTATGCAGACTACTTTTAGCTTTGTTTTCATAAAAATATCTATAACAGCTACAACAGCATTTTGAGTGGGGCAAAAATGTCTGGCGCCCTGTAAGTGGTCATCTTTTATGCTATTTCTCCATAAAAGATTCAAAATAACGAATATAGGATGTCATTATAGCTCAAAACAATGTTTCGTTACAGCATCTTGTGCACAACAAAAAGCCCTCATCAGGTTTTGGACAGGATGGGAAGTCTTGGGATGGTAAATGACTGTGGAAGTGGTCAACAGCAGTCTTCCAAAGTCTTCCACCTGTTTTGAAGTACTACGTCTTCCCGCACACTACTGTACCTGTGAGTCATTTCTGATGGACATTCAGGTGTGTCTCAACTCTTCCGACTCAGGTTTTGGTCTGGTTTAGGATTGATTCCATAACCACATGGTAAGATTAGACCATTTTTTTCTTTCTTGCATCACATTACTGTATTCAGTGTTCAGCGAAACTGACAATCTAGTGAGTTCAAATTCCTTTTAATACACTTGACAGTGAAAAATACACAGTACAAGTGAGTATTTATGGCTTTTTTTTTTAATATAAACTGACTAAGAGTTCAGAAAACAAAATCAGTTGTTCACTGTGCATTATAAATTACACAGTATGTTTTGTTTATTCTCACTACGGAGACGAAACAATTTTGTATGCAAGAAAAAGGGTGTGAACATATTGCACCTGCTTACTTTGAAGAGTTAAGGTGTGGTATCAAACATAAGTGGCTACCAACTAATTATTCATTCACCCATTCTACGTCAGGATTGGTTCTCTTCAGGTATAACAAATTTAACTTGAATGGTTGTTTGCTGTTCTGAGTCTGTGCTAATTCCATGCTTCCTGGAATGACTGAAGATGATGTTGAATGTGATGCAAAATGCATCTGTGCAGTGCAAACAAGTCAATTTCTTCACCAGGGTTGAGGAGTCCTTGAGTCTCCGGCTGGGTGAAGATTGTGTAGAAAAGGTCAAGGACCTTTTCATATACATCCCTCCACAGGCGCTTATTTGTTCCCCATGATAGAACAGAGAAAACCCGACTCAGGAGTGGTCAAAACATTTATAATTCTTTATTCAATCATCTTCCGGAAGAGAGAGCCCTGCACAGCCCAAAGCCAGTTGCAGAATCTCTAACATTAGAAGCTAAACATGTGTCTCATATAGGTGTTATTTTGGTACTTCACACGTCACACATAGTTTCGATACAAACAACTCCTTATATATTACTAGTTCCTCTTTTTTGTGTCTGGTTTCCTGTATTTATTTATATGCTTGTACAGCTCTACACTAACTTCCTGTTTTTCAGTCTGGCTGAGCACTTAGTTTGTGAGTCAAAAGTGGCCTTGCTTTACAAGCCTTTATTATTAAAATACATAAAACAATATAATCTGAAAATAAGCACTAAGAATATATGTTTATTCCATAACACGCTCAATGCTGTAAGACAGTGAGGGAATTTGTTCATTTATGGTTTTTCAGGTATTTCTACGTCAACAGCCTTCTAAGTCAATTATTTGTGTAGTGTTAATGTGCTGTGAAACCAGTCAATTTGCATGAGTGAAAAAAATGTAAGATCCACTTACTTGTCCTTACTTGTCCTGTTCTCCCCCATTGTCTGAACCATAAAATGTGCAGCCTTCACATCCCCCCCTTCCTTTGTGTGACCTGGAAAAAAAGTTGAAAAGTTTTGATCTGAGTCAGTGGGAGTAACAATCTGAATATAACTGCTCTAGAATTTTTTGGCATACTCTATTTGTTAAACTCCTCTTACCGGACTCGTGATGGTATGCCATATTGTCTGATTGCTGACAAGAAACCATCAAAAACTGTTGTAGCTTTGTTGTTGGTGGCAGCTTTAAGGTAGACAATTAACCTATTAACCTATCCCATCATGGACAACAAATCTCCATGTGACAAGTACGGAGCCCCTCTGATGACATGGTCCAAAAAATAAATAAATTGTGGCTACAAAATACTACTTCGTGGGCATGAAAAAGGGTATAACGTGCCCACGAAATACTTATTTGTGCCCACGAAATGCTAATTTATGGGCACGAATTCGGTATAACGTGGCAACGATGTAAAACAAATAATAGAAAGGAGACTTAAACACTTGACAGAAAGATCTGTAGTGCAAGGAATCACATGCATAATGTAAAGCCTTGGACAATGCCTTGCATGACAATACATTTAAGATGACATTTGCAAACTCAAGGCTTCATTTTACAATTTTATACATGCATCCTGTTACTTACATGGAATAGGAAAAAAGGGATGCAAGTACTGAACAAATTAGTTTATGATTTCCATCTATATGCCAATGGTGACTTGGTGCTGGTACACTGTACTGACAACGCCTTGCCGTCTGAATAGATAACCGTCGCATCATGACCTCTTCTGGATTGACTCGTCTCATTGAATCCATCAGTCGAAATCCTGATTAACAAACAGATCATGTCTTAGTACTACCAACTACAAAAAGATTGTATTGTAAACACTGTAATGCATATGGGAAAGATCATCATTGCTTCAGGTAAGTATCCAGGTGCTGTACAGATTTACTGAGAAAAGAGAATCGTGTACAGACTGGTTCAAACAGGAACAACTGCATAACGGTGATAGGAACATGCTAGTCATTTTTGATGGAAACATTAAAATATCTCATCATGGCCACACGGACACTTGCTTTGCGTTTGGATATTTAAACAATATCAGCTTACTTTGAATGTGTATGCCTCTGGATGGTAGATGTCCCATCATCATTCTGGAGCTGGCATTTGGGTGATAACCAATGTTCCCTCTAAGCTGCGCACGTGCGCAATTGCGCACTGCTGGCACGGTCTCTGAGCACAGAAAATCTGCATTGCGCACAAAAAAAAAAATCTAACCTGAATTGAAATTAAAATTTTAACAATTCTGTTTTGCAGTGTTACTCAGTAAGTGACTGGCTGCTCCTGTATGGGATTAGAACGATGCGTCCTTATGTGCCGACACCAGTGTTTTAGCTAGCAAAGCGGCGTGGCTGATGTGGAGTGAAGCCACGTTAATGACAACGTGTACAACCATTGGAGATGTGAGCAAGTCAGATGGAACAACTGACAGTGTGGACTTTATACCAGTTTTTAAATTGTCTTGATAGGCCACGTAAAACCATAGTTATGATAAAAATATATGCAATGTTTGGTTTTCTTCCTGAATACTGTCTCCTGTCTCCTGAATACAGTTTATATTTACTGTGGGAAGAAACTGTAAAAATGGGGTTTTATAAGGAAAAAGCTCGAAAGCACTAGGGGTGGGTTTTGATAATCGATTTATCGCTTAAAATCGATTCTGGCTTGGATAACGTGATATCGATTCATTAAAATCCTGAATCGATTTTTTAATATAAATTCATTTTGCCCAAAACGCCAGAATCTCTGGTGAAACCTCACAAAATTTTGACAACCACCAAACAGTTAAACAGTAAATGAGAGCAGGTACACGGATTCTGCACAAAGATATAAACACAAAGCGCGGACCCGCGGATCAGAATCAGTGAGATGTCGCCTTTCTCACCCGACGGCACAGACACGGTCGGGGCTGAAAGCCGACAGCTCACTGATTCTGATCTGTCGGCGGGTCCGCACTTTGTGTTTACGCCCTTTTTGCGCTGATTCTCAAGCTGTTAGTTTTATCTCTCTCCAAACAATATTGACTGAACCAGCAGCAAAAGAAGATCCGAACTGCGCTTCACATAAACATCGTCATGGATTACTTTTGCTGTTTTTTCTTCTACCACGATAAAATCACACTTCATGCACAGCTCTCTCTCTCTCTCTTGCTCTCTCTGTATACTTCAAGAACAGTTTCCCGTCTAAAAATCTGTTTTCGGCATTATTCGCTTGCTTGTTACGCACAAGACTACCGTTGTTTACAGCACTGTTGGCTGCTGGTTTTTTTCCTTTTACTTACTTACGAAAAGAAAACCTAATTTCTGCCGTTCAATAGGCTACTGAACAAATTTAAACTTTTTAAAATTATGCAAAACGCTTAGCCGTGTCTCTAATAAAACCGCTGTAACTTCAGAGGTAATGTTCATATGCTGATTAATGATTTTCTTTCGTTTTTGATCTACTGCAGAATATTTTTATAAAATCCCAGGCCAGGAAAATCACCTTCATGTTTTTCTGTGTTTTATCTTCAGCTACTTTGACACAAAGGCATCTGCTGTAATGCTTACACCTTTGATAAAGTCTTGTGAGTGTCAGCTGCCTTTTTATAGATACAAAAATATGTAAATGTACCGATCTGAATTATAATATTTCTGACTGTCTGAGGCGAAATTTCCCAGATTTAAATCGAATTGAATCGAATCGTGGATCGAATCGATTCGGGACCTTGTGAGTCGGAATCGAATTGACTCTAGAAATCAGTGACGATACCCAGCCCTAGAAAGCACTCTCCACCTGTGAGCAAAATGAAAACCAAACCCACCCCCCTGCCTTTTCCTATTGGTTGAAAAATGTACCATGACGACCAATCAAAAAATTATATGGCAACATGGCATTTATTCAATTCAATTCAATAAAACTTTATTGATCCTGAAGGTTGACCCCGAAGGAAATTGGGTTAAGGCTGCCGACCTTTGCCAGTGCCATCTTACCCTTCTGACCATACATACATTACACAAACATCACATGGGGAAGACAGGTCAGAGAGGTATAACAATGGAAAATGCACAACATGAGAAAAGTTAAGGAGAAAAAAATAACTCCCCCGAGAATGAGCTCCAACAGGGAGATCAGTTTGAGAACAGAAAAAACACCTCTGCACATAGCACATGAAAAAACTCTTAATACACCAAAGAACACATGACAAGCAACAGGGGTGGGTAAACGGTGAGAGACAGCCAATGTAGACAGTACATCCGGGCCTGCAGCATATGTGCTGGTCTCCTTGATCCACTGTCAGCATCGGAAGGGAATAAGCGTTGAAGGTGTTTGGAGGGGGAGGGGGGATGAGTGTACATCTGCATGTGTATATATGTCTGTGGGTGTGTGTGTGTGTATGTGTCCAGAGTTCAGCTGAGACAGTGTAAGAAGTAAACAGTCTTCCAGCCAACCCAGGTGGCCTTGCATAGAATGGGAAGATCAGTCTAAACACAGTCGTTATCAGGGTGTTGTTGTTCAGCTCCAGCCTTGAGACCGCAGCTGGCGCCAAAGGGGTCTCCGCATGAAGTGATGGTGGTTTTTACTTTACTGGGAACAACTCATATGAATTTCAAAGCTGTTCTAACAGTCCAACACTGGTCTCTCAATCTCCTGTTGGAGAGCCGTGAGCTTCTCCATGATGTTATCAAACTTACGCTCCGTGATGTTGTCATTCTTGTGCTCAAAGAGCTGATTCTGAGAACTCACGATCGCAGTGAGCTTCTCCAAGATGTGATCCAATTTTCGCTCAGAGGTGTTATTCCGAGCGAGCCCCTCCAAGATGTAATCCAGTTTGTGCTCAGAGGTCTTGTTCTGAGTATTCATGGCAGGAGTAGGCTTCTCCAAGATCTTATCCGTGCTGCGCCCAATGAGCCCATTTTGAGAAACTCACGCCTCGTCCCAATTGCATTGGGACCAGTTGATCAAATCCATAATTCCTCTTTTAGGTTTTAGAGAACAGACTGTGAGAGAGTGTTCCAGGGAAAAGTAATACAAAAAACATGAGACTAGACAAGGACACAAGAGGCTAAGCAGGGAACCTAAGGGAGAGGAGGAGGAGGAGAGGAGAAAAGTGCGACCGCCTTCGTCAAGAGCAAGTAATAGAGACTTAGTTGTTTAGGAAAGGGGGAAGTTTTATGAGTGATGGTGGTGTTTTGAGATGTGAGAGATTTGCGATGTTTAGCGCAAATCTTGTGTAGTTAGTGTGTAGTGTAGTCAATAGTTTTGTTGTGTGTGTCAGAACAATGAGGCTACTGCTGAATGTCAGAGGTGATACAGGAGTGATACATCTGCTGTTGTCAGGCCTGCAGGCATCAGGCTTTTGATGTTCTCCTTTATCTCATAGTGTGTAAAATGTAAAATAATGTAATAATGTAAAATGTTTATTTAAAAAAACCCCACCTTGGCTGCATTTTTAGGTAAACGGCTGCAAAAAACTTATATAGCATAACTCAGTTACTTTTTAAAAGAAATAACTATGTAATTAATTGCCCAACATTCGTCATTATATGCTGTATTTTGCAGACAGAGAGTTACAGGACTTTCTCCCAGACCACAGACTCGTAATACAAATCAGAGCTTTATAAAAAAAAAAAAGAAGGAAAGTTGTGTTTTCAAAATTGGAGCTCAAGTTATTTTTACTTCCAATAGGTCATGAACACACTTTTTTTTTAATTTTCATTGTAAGTGGGCTGAAGCACTTAATTAAAAGTAGTTTAACATAAATGTAAATGCTGTAATTTGATTATTTTAATATATGTTGTAACTTGGATGGATTCTATGCTGGCGTGACCACAGTGCACACGTCTGATGTTGCTCACAGTGGTCCAAAGGATCGCTCAGGGAGTTTGTGTTCGCTCAGATACATTAAAAATTAGAGGGAACATTGGTGATGACGCTGAATGTCCAGCACTTTTGCATCCAAATCCTTATCTCCAATAGAAGAATACCTATCAGATTTTCTGCACATAACACAATTTTTTCATATAACAGCAAATCTCAACACAGTTTTCCAATTAATACTGAAAGAACCAAGGATGTAAATGTATTCTTGTTTTAGTTTTACTGAAGACACTAGAGAAAGTATGATACTTATAACGCTGCTGAAATAGACAAAACATGAGACAAATAGACAAATAGACAAAACCATTTCACATCAACTTTGTTATGTGATATCAGAGAACAATCAGCTGAAAACAGCAATGAAACATTAAAGCACTAATAACCCTGCTGTCTGTGATAAGTAAGTAGACTGTGGAAAGCTGGTGGGTCTACTCCAGGAGGTAAAAGGTTCCTACAGGCTCCACTGCCCCCAGTCTCTGAGTTAACATACTGTAACAGCTAACACTGCACCGGCTAAACGTGTCTCAAGATGGCGCCGATAGCTTTAGCCATAACTACCCCACTTGGTTTAGACAGTCACAATAAAAAGGAAGTAAGCGATAATATTTCAATGTCAAACATCATAATTAGGTCAAGATATAAATAATGCTGTGTACAGAATCACACAGGTGTTAAATTACAGCGTAAACACAGACACAGAAAACATATCGGCAATTCCTCCGATGGTTATCCCGGACAGCACTAAAGTCCTGAGTGCTGCAGCCAGGATGTCAAGACGTGGACAACCAAGATTTGACGACAGTTCTTCCTCAGAGTATTCCAAACAAACACGGTGCTGAATTGATCTTAAATCTTCGACAATGTTGTCATCGATGTTAATATCTTGAAGAGCAATTATGATCCCAAGCATTTTAGAAACATCATATGAACGATTCAAAACAGTATCTACTGGTAAACGATCCCTCTCTATCTGATCTGCTAGAATGAGCAGAACTGACTGAAATTCAGACCAGTCCACCATCCTCTGTGACTTTTGACCTAGCACGTTGTTGCTACCTGTAGCAGCCGTCCGCGGAGAAGGTATCCAGGAAAAGAAGTCGATGGTAAATGATCAGCCAATAGGCGCAAAGGTCACACTGATTGACAGACAAAGTCATTCTGCTGAAAAGTCGCATTATGAAATATATAGCCAATCGGGAAAAACAAGATTTTGAAATAAAGACTGACTTTGAAAAAAAGGACATTTGGAATAAAAACGGCTGGAAATGAATAAAATCCCTCAGCAATAATCTCTGTTATTGGGAAAAATAATGACCATGAAATAATATTTCACAATAATAAGTAAAGTTATAAAGCAGAATCCAATATATTTCACAATAATAAGCTTTTTTTTTCCAAAATGCATTCCATTATTTTACAATATCATTCTCATATTACATATCTGTGTCTTATTTATTCAAATAGTTATTTATTTCATCATGTCCTATTTATTTATTTAAAATTGAAAACTTTGGAGTTCCATTGCACTGTGGCAACAGGAGTGTAATTATTAAAATGTCACAAAGAAGAGTTTTAAAATAACATTTTATCCCACAAGCACAAAACCAAAAGACCTTAACTGATTAGTATTGGCTTGCTTCTATCACTAAACATCACAATAACTAATATTGGACCATGCAATCTGTTTTTAGTAGTTCACCTTGGAAAAAAAAATTGCAAACACACAAATGAAGACACAATTTTCAGTGCAGAACTCAAATTGCACTGCTGGAAAAAGTTTCTTTTGATGCACATGCTGTCTTTTTTTTTTTTTTTTTGCAAATTCACATTATAATATTTATTTTCGTTTTTCCTGCAGTATATAAAAATTGGTGTATTTCAAAAATAAAACTATGAAGACACTCAAAATAAATTTCCTGTAGTGGGAAACTATTTTGTGCAACCTTTTTGTTTTGAGGGATAAGCCTCTTAAATTTCTCTAGAAAATATAACTTGAGATTACTCTATTCTGTAACCCCCGTTCTCTGATAACATGAGTGAGGTGTCTCACTATGGGGAACGCTCTCTCAGCGGTGTCCTCAGAAGCCTCTATATCATTACTCCAGCCAGCATTGGCTGGCAGTCGTGATGCTTGCGTCAGGGAGGGGCCACCCTCCTCCCTATAAAAGGGTGTGACGCAGCGTCAACCGTCATTCAAGATAAGCTCACCTCTTCCTCGCTTCGTGCAAGGAGGGTGATCTGGTGAGACACTGTTAAGGTTCAAAATCAAGGAGGGATATAGGAGGAAATCCAAATAACACACTGATCCGGCCGGGTGGAAAACTCTCCTGAGTTTCTCTGATACACCGGCTACATAGGGGATGACAATGTTGTTGTGTCTGTCTTTCTTATCCTACCTCCGGGCAGAACATGTTCCCTCTAAGCCTGAAGGGAAAAAGAAGGAACACACATATGTAAAGGAAGCACTTAAAACATGTGGTTATCCTAATTGGGCATTTATAAAGTCAGCAAAGAGGCACAGAAAAGAAGATCAGACACCAGCGAGGGAGGATAAGAAAGACAGACGCAACAACATTGTCATCCCCTATGTAGCCGGTGTATCAGAGAAACTCAGGAGAGTTTTCTCCAAGCACGACATCCCAGTGTACTTCAGACCCAGCAACACACTCAGACAGAAACTGGTTCACCCGAAAGACAAAACTCCTAAACACAAACTTAACAATGTGGTGTATGCTGTACAGTGCAGCGAGGAATGCCCAGACCAAACAACCACTTCACAAGCGCATGGCACAACATAGAAGAGCCACCTCCACGGGACAAGACTCAGCAGTTCATCTGCATCTAAAGGACAAAGATCACTCTTTTGAGGATGCCAACGTTCACATTTTGGACAGAGAGGACAGATGGTTTGAAAGAGGAGTGAAAGAAGCCATTTACGTCCACTGTGAGCGACCATCCTTGAACAGAGGTGGTGGTTTACGACACCAACTGTCTGCCATCTATAATCCAGTTTTGAGATCCCTTCCCAGACGCCTTAACGCCCACTCACATCCTGGGCCATCTGACCTCAGGAAATCACATGATAGGGTGGGGCCAGGTTTCACAATGAGCTCACCCGAAACCCTGGCTGATTAGGACCCCCACCCGCTTTCACACCTTGGCTCATGTGATTAGGTAGAGGATCATCAGGGGGTCCTTTGTCCCTCTTTGGGGGGGAAACTCCCACTGGATTTAAATCTGGGACTCCCCACCAATTGACCCTTAGAACTGAAGAAGCTTCTCGGATGAGAGGTGAAACGTCTTCAAGCAACTCAAAGAAGTCCAGACGCTTTTCTTTCCAAGCTCCTTAGACGACTGCCAACTTAGGAGGTCTCGTGGGGACCCACACTTAACACAGTGTGGGCTAGAGATGGTGCAGTGACATCCAACCTGTAAAACCTTGCAAAGGTGAAGCCCAGCTCGCCGCTGCACATATCTCTTCTATAGAGACACCCCTAAAAAGGGACCAAGCGGTTGCCATCCCTCTAGCAGAATGAGCATGAAGTCCCTCCGGGGTGGAGGCAGACCCGTGCTGGAATAACCCAATTGGATCGCCTCAACAATCCAGTGGGAAATGCGTTGTTTGCTAATGGGCTTGCCAAGATGTGGTTTAGCCCAGGAAACAAACAGCTGATCCGACCTCCTGAAAGCCTTCGTTCTCTCTATATAGGTACATAAAGCCTTAACTGGACAGAGAGCATGTAGGCGCAAAAAGCTTCTAGCTCCAATGGGGTGCATTGGAGATAAGGATTTTTGGGCACAAAGGCCGGATTTGGCCTGAGTGTGACTCTAGAGTTATCCCGCGTGAATCGGGTGCACTCTTTGTGTATTGACAGTGCATGAATATCACTGAGACGCTTCGCAGATGCGAGAGCCAGGAGCAATGCAGTCTTCAAAGACAGGATTTTTATTTCCACCTGGTTTAGTGGTTCAAATGGTGGCTGTGAAACTGCCCCCAGCACCAGGGATCAATCCCACGTGTGAACGAGAGGTTTAGACACTGGGTGGAGCCGTCATGCCCTTTTCATGAAACGGCAGACTAGTGATGGCTCACTGGGCGATCCACAAAGCCCACATGGCAGGCTGAAATGGCTGCTAGATATACTTTAATTGTGGAAAAGACCTTTCCTTTATCTAACAGTTCTTGGAGAAAGGAGAGAATTGTTGTCACAGAGCACTGAAAGGAGAGTGTGAGACTTTCCACACCATTCTTCAAATACCCTCTACTTGTTCTCATACAATGATCTTGTGGAGGGGGCTCTAGAACTCTGAATAGTGGCTATAACACCCCGGGGAATCCTGCCGTACTCAGTTTCAACCTCCCACAGGGCAAGGCGCTCGGGGTGAGGGTGAAAAATCTCCCCCCAGGCTTAGGAGACTAGGTCTCATCGGAGAGGGAGAGGCCAAGGTTCGCTCCACAAGAGGGGCATAATCTCCGCTAACCAATGGGACCTCGTCCACATTGGGGCGATCAATATCACTGTTAGCCCTCTCTCTCTCACTCTGGTTAGAGTGGGAGAAATTAAGGCCAGTGGAGGGAACACATAAAGCAAAGCATGTGGCCAATTGTGAGCTAGTGCGTCTACCCCTAGCGGAGCCTCCTGGTCCCTCAGGGAGAAATACAGTGGACACTGAGCGTTCTCCCTCGAGGAAAACAGATCGACCTATGGCTGGCCAAAGCGGGTCCAGATTTGGGTCACCACATGTGGGTGCCCGGTCCAGTCCCCCTACTGCGGGTTTCCCCTGGACATTAAGTCTGCTCCCAAGTTCAGAGCTCCTGGAATGTGAGTAGCTCTCAGTGACAACAGTTTGATGCTGCTCCACATGATCAGTCTGCGAGCCAATATGTGCAAAGGACGCGACCGTAACCCGCCCTGTCTGTTGATGTATGCCACAACATACAACATGGTGGCTTCTCAACAGGGGAAGGAAGTGTTTCAGTGCTAGAAATTCTGCTAGCAATTCTAGCCAGTTTATGTGAGCACCCCTCTGTCATGAGTCCCAGCTGCCGCTCACTGCTCTGCCCTCGTGAGTGGCACCACAGCCCGTGAGACTCACGTCCGTGTTCACCACCTTTCTGGCTGTGACAGCCCCCAGTGACACCCCCTGAGTGAGAAATGTGGGATTTCTCCAACAGTGGAGTGCCGCAGCTCAGACTGCTGTCACTCTAATATGGCGGTGGGTATGGCGCTTTCGATTCAGTCTCAGTGATGCAACCCATCGCTGAAACTCATATGCAGTCTGCCTAGTGGAATGACCGCCAGTGAAGACGCCATTAATCCCAGCATCTGCAGGCATCTTTTGAATGGGAGATATCTTCCCACCTGAAAAATGCCGGCATGTGATAGCATTTTTTTTACTCTGTCCACAGAGAGACACGCTCTGTACGAGGTGGAGTTTTGAGCTATTCCTATGAAAGAGCTGGCCTGAGCTGGCTGCAGGACACTCTTTTCGTAGTTTATGGTAAAACCCAGAGCCATCAGATGATCCACTGTCAACCTGGTGTGCTCTCTTCCCATTATTTCTGACTCTGATAGCAGCAGCCAATCGTCTATGTATGTTGCTATGCGGATGCCCCGCCTCTTCAGTGGGACTATGGCTGGCTCTGTGCATTTCACAAATACCCGAGGGCTCAGTGAGAGACCAAACGGCAGGACCTGGTACTCGTACATTCTGCCCTGAAACGCAAAGCGCAGGAATTTTCTGTGAGGCGGGTAAATAGGGATGTGAAAATATGCGTCCTTCAGGTCTATTGACGTAAACCAATTGCCTGGACGCAGTACATGCAGCAGAGTGGAGGTTGTCAACATCCTGAATTTGTATGACCTCAGATGCTGATTCAGAGCCCGTAGGTCCAGTATCGGACGCAGTCCCCCTCCCTTCTTGGGCACGAGAAAATACTTTGAGTAAAAGCCGCATTGGCTCTGCTCCTGGGGTATTTCTCATACTGCTCCCTTTGATATTAAGGTAGTTATTTTTTCTTGCAGAATCCTGGCTGATTCACCTTTTGCAAGAGAGAAAATGACTCTGTGAAATCTGGGAGGGGTGGTTACAAATTGCTAACGATAGCCTCGCTCTAATGTCCTCACAAACCATTCTGGCGCAGCGAGAGCTCGCCATCTCTCTATTCTTGCTGACAGTGGCCCCAAAGACAGGCACTCCACAGTAGACGGAGCTTTGGCTCCCTCTTGTGGTGGAAACTGGTCATGCGGGCCAGACCCGACTGCGCATGCGTGGGCGGCCCGCGCTTGACCAGCGCTCATGGGGCCGGACACCACTGAGGGAATCGGCCCTGGTGGTGTCTGGGTACGTGGGGGCATTATGTTTTTCAACATACTTTCTGTGTTTTTCACACATTTTTCCCGTGCCCTTGGCAACATGCCTGGATGCAACGGGTGAGTTTTTAATAAACAGTGTGTTTTTGTGAGACTGTGACATGCTTGATTCAGCTGAACAGTGTCTCATCGTCTGTTACGGTCCCCTGAAGGGTCTAGGCGGTGAGGGGGAAGTAACAAAAAGTGTCCGGGTCAGAAAAAGGAGGCAAGGAGGCAAAAGGGTTAAATCAAAGAGTTTTATTAAAGTAGCTCAACTAAAAGAGACGGACGAGCCGCTATCACCATTTAAGAAAACAAACAAAACTCTGGCGTTGGTCAATACAGTAAAAAGTAAGTCAAAAAGAAAGAGCAACTCACTAGCTGGAAACCACCAAAGACACAGCTCACTAGCTGGAAACCACCAAAAACACAGCTCACTAGCTGGAAACACAACGAACACTCAGCTCACAAGCTGTAACTACACTAATGGCACTCTGGCCCAGAGCTCACCTTTCTCTGGGCTTAAATCCCTTCAATTACTGACGAGAGTCAGCTGCACAAAAGAAAAAGGTGGCACCTAAGGCAGGAGAGATTTGAAGGACATGCCCACACAAGCACCTTCAGGAGGAGGCCCTGCTAGGGCCGTAACACCCCCTCCCATAAATACAAACCCATAGTTTGTCAAACGATTACGATAACCAAAATGATTATGATAACCAAAACAAAACAAGTCCATAACCGTTTCATCACCAAATTGCAGGCTTTCCACCTACCAAACCCCATAGCAACGGTTAAACATTTCCTGCGGAAGCTTCCAACCCCATCTCAGTGGGTTCACAACATTGCCAGAGAGTGGCCCCAGACCCTCGAAACAGTGTCCCATGTGATAACCAGGGCTTCGAACAATCACATGTGGAGAACCCAGCAGGGAGCTAGGGGGCCTTACTGAAACACAGACATGTTTGTTAGCGAGGGGTGCAGGTCTGAGTGGTGGTTTTATACATGATCTGTTCCGCTGCAGGTCATTTGGAGTGCCTGGGAAATTGTCAACCAGCAACAGCTCAGAGCTAGTTGACCCCTTACACTCACCACAGGAGCCCCTTAAGCAACTATGCCCCAAGTGTGGTCCTTTGCTGGGCCTGACAACCTTGTCAGTTTGAGAACCACGACTGACTGTTTTCAAATCAGGCCTTCTTCCCTTCAGATGTGCTTTGCGTTTAAGTGCCAGTCTCACACAATTAGCAACCACATGGCCAGGCTTGTGGCAGAAGAAACACAGTTTTGCTTTGGATCTTGAAACCACAACTGCATTAGCCGTGTTAGCTGGCCCACTCTTACCTGTCCAGGATACGCTATGGCGCAGATGGATATCATGTCTTATATCATTTGCTTTACGAGTCAGCTTAAACTCATCTGCCAGGGTGGCAGCTTGCTGTAAAGTGGAAACCCTCTGTTCACTTAAATAACAAGCTATAGACTCAGGAATAGAGTTTCTAAAATCCTCCACAAGAATTAGCTCACATAACAAACTCAGATCATTAGTATGGCTTGCAGAGCACCACCTATCGAAAAGCTTTTTCTTCTCTCTTGCAAAGTCAAGGTAAGATTGACCCTGTGTCACTTCTAGACCTCGAAAATGCTGCCTATAGGCTTCGGGTATTAGTTCATGGGCTTGGAGGACAGCACTTTTAATCTTTTCATAAACTAGGCTGTCCTGCCTAGACACAACAGAGCAAGCTTCCTGAGCCTTACCTGTGAATTTACATAGCAACATCACCCCCCACATGTCTTGAGGCCATTGCAGTGCAGTCGCTATGCGTTCAAACGCAATGAATGGAAAACTACACAACTTACTTCAACTTACTTCAACTGACCAACTTACCTCTTGCTGCATACACATTAACAAATACAACTTACCCAGTTCCTAAGCACACCAAACTATACCTACCTATCTTCTGGAGCGTGCTGGGCTCAAGGCAACTTGAAAGGCAGAACTTCAGCGACCGGAGCCCTGAATTGCCTACCCCCAACATGGAACTTATCCCCGCCCAGGGTTACTCTGAAAATAAGAAAGGCAAAACAACAAAAGAGTGCCCGAAGGAAGAACTCAATAAGCTCAGCTGGACACTCACCTAACTTAACTGGGTAGTTGGGGAAGTTGTGAATCTCTAAAGGTGGAAAAAACAAGATAATCAAAAACCAATTCCAACTCGAAACTCCCTTTTCAAATATCCCGGACGAGCCCCCACTTGTTACGGTCCCCTGAGGGGTCTAGGCGGTGAGGGGGAAGTAACAAAAAGTGTCCGGGTCAGAAAAAGGAGTCAAGGAGGCAAAAGGGTTAAATTAAAGAGTTTCATTAAAGTAGCTCAACTAAAAGAGACGGACAAGCCGCTATCACCATTTAAGAAAACAAACAAAACTCAGGCATTGGTCAATACAGTAAAAAGTAAGTCAAAAAGAAAGAGCAGCTCACTAGCTGGAAACCACCAAAGACACAGCTCACTAGCTGGAAACCACCAAAAACACCACACTAATGGCACTCTGGCCCGGAGCTCACCTTTCTCTGTGCTTAAATCCCTTCAATTACTGACGAGAGTCAGCTGCACAAAAGAAAAAGGTGGCACCTAAGGCAGGAGAGATTTGAAGGACACGCCCACACAAGCACCTTCAGGAGGAGGCCCTGCTAGGGCCGTAACATCGTCTCTTTGTTGAAATGCGCTCTGTGGGATCCAACTCGAGTCCCAGGCGCTGAAAGGTGGAGGCAGAACACACTTCTCCGAACGGGCTCCGGAACTGAGCCCTGGAGTGAACTTGGTGCCCGGGCTGGTCCGGCTCCGATCTCCCCGTGGGGGATGTTAGGCAGTCCGCTTCTTCTTGCGGTCCGACTGCTTGGCTGGTGGTGGGGCACCATGAGCGGCAGCAGGCGGGACATGTTTCCTGGGCCAGTGGGTCTTAGGGTTCTGCGATCCTAGTGGACCCTGGGCCGCGACCTGCGGGGCTGGGCGGCGAGGGTTTATAAACGTTGGCACGCCGGATGGACGGCTGGTGACCTGAGTGAAAGTGCGGCGACTGGGGGGATGCTTGCATCCAGAATATTACGTTTTTCTCTGTCCGAAAGCCCCGACAAGTTCAGCCATCTTGCCCTTTCCTGTAGGATGATGATGCTGCGCGCTCTGCCTGCTGCTTGTACTGCTGCTCTAGTGAGGTGGAGACACTGGTCCGTAACAACGCCCAGCTCTTCCCACAGCTCGCTAGCATCCGGGTTCGCAGCAGTCTGGCCCTGGAGCTCCGCCGAGTAGGCTAGCAGGAGCAATGAGGCGTTCAATGCCCTCACGGTGGTGGCAACTGATTTATACGCCTTGTCAGCCAGGGAGGACTGCAGGCGTTCGGCCTTGGAGGGCAGGGACGGACCAGATGACATGGAAAGTTTCAGGTTTGGGTGGAGATGAGAAGCCACCAGATTCTCCACTGTGGGAATTTGGTAGATGCCCTTCTCCTTCATTCCAGCACAGTCAAACGCCTCACTCCCTGCACATGGTTGGGTGATGAAAATGGCTTTGCCCAGCAGCGTGTGACCTCGTCCACGCATTCGGGGAAAAGCGGCAATTCCTGCTTAGTAGTGCGCTTTGCTTTGGAGAGCCTTTTACCCTCGTATCGTGAGGTGGAGGTCTCCGTTGTCACCGCGGGCCACGGGATTGCCAGCTTTTCAGCTGCCCGTTTTGCAACATCAAATAGCTCCATGCCGCGGGACTGTGTGCCGAGGTTATCACAATCGGCCCCTTGTGTCGCAGAATTCCGACCAGAGGGGGCAAAGAAAACGTCGTCATCCTCGTCCGCGACGAGATGTTCTGACGCTCCGTCAGAGGATTCGCTGAGTAGCTCGTCATTAGCCTCGAGGGAATCAGACAACATAGCTTCGCAGCTGACCTCGGCATCATCCACCAGCGGGAGGACGATATCCATCTCGTCGCCCCAGCTGGTGCCTGGTATGGCTGACTTAGTGTGCTCCATCGGTGGGCCGATTGGAGACAGCATTGGGTCCTTCTTCGACACGGCAAAGGCTTTTTAGGGTGAAGCGAGCACAGTGTTCACATGAACTCGGTGTGGAAATAGCCGCTTGGGCGTGTTGCAGCCCGAGGCACATCACATACGCGTCATGTGTGAGATTTTGCAACCGCAGGGGCAAATTTTGGGCAGCGGTTTGCAGTCTGCCATATTAAGGAAACTTGGTGTAGCTAGCTTGGAATGGCTGGACGGCTAACGCTGATCTTTTTTTTTTTTTCTTCTCTCGGTTGGGTAGCTATGGTGAGCTAGTATGACCTAGCTAGTGTGGTGGCTAGCGCTTTTGCTACTTGGCTTGGTGTCCGTGTGTAGCAAAGACAGTTAGCTTGGTCAGCTAGCTGTTGTGCTAGGTGCGTGGTGGCAGCTAACACACTCTCCGACCTGGCTCTGCAATGAAGAGCTGGCGACTCAAAACATGAACCGTGCTAGCGCCCGGTGACCGAGGTGTTAGCTTGCTCGCATGGACAGTTAAGCTAGCACTCACGTTCACAGTCAGGAGAGATGAGGTTTCTAAGAAGCGAGAAGAGGAAATTGAATGACGGGTGACACACCCTTTTATAGGGAGGAGGGTGGCCCCTCCCTGACGCAAGCGTCACGACTGCCAGCCAATGCTGGCTGGAGTAATGATGTAGAGGCTTCTGAGGACAACGCTGAGAGAGTGTTCCCCATAGTGATACACCAAAACTAATGTTTGAAAGAGAACTATAAATATATGTTAAAAAAACAAAAACAATTTTTTCTAGTTTATTGCACTTTTTTGCAATTTATGTAATTACTATGCACTTAATGCATACATATTATTAAAATTTGCACTACAATGGTTGTATTGATGTAAAGCAACTTGAAATGCTCCCAAAAATATAATATAAGCTCTGGCGGTCTTGGTTCTATGGTAGGTCTTAAAGGGTTAATTAAAACAGTATTTGCACAAAGTAATAACTAAAACAAAACAAGCTTGTCAATTCATTCAGGTTTTTGTTTATAATCCTTTTTTCTTTTTTTAAATGTAATAATCCTGAAGATACTGGCATCTGCACTGTGCCAAATTCTGATTCAAATCCTAGATCTAATCTGGATCCAGTTGTTTCATGAGTAGTTTTTATAAACTCTTCAAGGTCATACAGTAATTTATCTAATAAATAAAGTGGCCCCAATATTTATTAAATATGTCTATTAACAAGTGTTAAGAGAATATTGTATAATATGATCAGCTATATGAAATGTATCTTTTTATCTTATTATCAAGGACATGTCTAAGTGACTTTTCACCTAGTAACTTGTTTGCAGCTACTAACCGCTTCCTGTCTTCAGAGAACAGAGAAGTGAAGACTCAGCTCTATTAGAAGAACATGCAAATGTAGTGAAGGGAAAAACCCGCGGCTCCAAATGATGTTGTTACCTTTGTACACACACACACACACACACACACACACACACACACACGCACACAAAACATCTTGTATAAATAAAGGACGGGGACAGTTGTGGGGCGCAGATCCTGTGTACATGACTGCCCCTCGCGAGGAAAAACTTCTGCAGTGTTTGTGTGTTTTCTGAACTCAGACGTCTCAACTGAAGAACGGCAGGGTGATTTAAAGAAATCCCCTGTCATTTAAATTGATCCTTCGAACCTAGAGATGGAAACAGCAGACTCATTTCTGTGACTCCAATAAGGTCTGACTTCTGCATCCTGACGCCGTGGGTAAACCAGAACCGAAGTCTGTCGACAGCCCTCTCTAGGTAGAGGTGAAAGCCCTGGGCGTAAATTCGTATCCAGGCCGGGCCTGGTCCACGGCGTTGGGGTCCAGCCAGATGACCTGAACAACCAGCAAAAGACAACTGAGGGTAAGAAAACACTTTTTAGGTCTAACCCGCCGCAAGGGTTTGAAAAGAGAAGCGCATAGGTCTTATCCGCCGCAAGGATTAATAGCGCATTAGGCTGACCCACTGCACGGGTGCACAAAAGAAAAGCGCATAGGTCTTATCCGCCGCAAGGATTAATAGCGCATTAGGCTGACCCACTGCACGGGTGCACAAAAGAGAAGCGCATAGGTCTAACCCGCCGCAAGGGTCTGAAGAAATAAACGCGTGAAATAGGTTGAGTTCGCCGGAAGGAACTAAGTTTAGACTGGTTTCAGAAGTAGCCGGAATTACTTCGTGACAAATTAGCGCGCAAATGTCTATCTGTGTGTATGTATATTTGTTTTGTGTATGTGTTTGGAAGTAAGTTGATTTTACAGCACAATAAGTTGCTGAACTACTTCCATTGCGTTTATTGTTTTCCTTGTGTATCCTGCAAAAGCTCAAGTACTGGTGACGAAGGGAAAAGGTTGGGCTTTGTCTCATAAAACTGACACCGCTCCAGGAATAGCCCGGAGTAGGAGGCCGTGTCAGCAACCACCCCCGAGTCTAGTACCAGAGAAAGCTTTGCAGTTCTGTGATAATGGGGAATCAGCCCACAAAACTCACTGCTGACGAGCAGTGGTTAGAAAAGAAATGTCCAGGCGCCGGACAAATTAGTGCTTGTAGATGGAGAAATCCTAAAAAAACAAAATGTCCCACTATACATTCACCCATATCAGGAGGAAATAATAATCCCTCATCAAGTGTAAAATTAGAGATCAAGGTAGAAGTTTAAAAAGAGTTGGATACAGACCCAACTGAATATATATATAAATAAAAGAGGAATGAAGTGGAATAAACAAAAGGTTAAATTAAGGTTAACTTAAATTAAATTAGAGCTTATCTCTACTATATTCAAACTAATAATAGGAAGCATAGCAACCTGTAAATTGGTGTTACCAAATGATACAAAATTGGGTAGACAACCATACCCAGAATAAATAGAATGAATGAAAGCAGATAATTCACACGAAAATATATCAAATAAAAAAGAGAAATGCATAACGGATATTAAGGCTGTGTCATTGTTCAGCCAAAGAAAGAGTGTGAAAATGCAAATGTCTCCAGCTTGGGAAGGTGTGAAGCTGCAGGTTCACACAGACCCGTGATGGATACATAATAAAATATAAACTAATATACTATTGTATATTAGTAGTAAAGTAGTGAAGTAGTGTATATACTATTGCTGTTATAAAAAAGGAAGAACAAAACAATAATAACATTAATAATGACATAATATTAAATAATAAGAGACACCTCAGTCAGTTATGATGTGAGGTGGATAATTGTTAAAAGTAGTCTGATTCAAGCTTAAGGTTTGCTCAAACTCAGTACAATGATATATGAAATGAAAAAATAAGGAAAATACCTAATCTAATCAAGTGCATAGAGACACCTGACCTGTCTGTAAACCTGTTAGCCTAGATGAGACTTTCTTGAGATGAAGAGCAAACCTATACTAACAAATAATAAGTCAAGCCCTGAATACAACAGCTAAAGCTACAGGTTTGTGACAACACAACAGTGCACTGGCTGCTGATTCTATTTTAGAGGTGTGTGTGTGTGAGAATGCAAATGAGAAGCTGTGAGGATGATGAGAGGTTTCAGTTTTTTTCTTTTCTTTTTGACTTGCTCTTTCTGATTATGGAAGGCATGTCCAAGATACTCGTATGAAAGCGTATTTTGAGTGATTTTAACTGTGTGAATGCTGTCAGTATTTGATTTGAGTGACTCTGCGTGATTTGTCTGAGTGACTGAAAAAGGGGGGAGTTTGAGAGAAAAGGCAGTGTGTGTGAGACGATTTATGGCGTCTGAAAGAGGTTAGAACATTTAAAAAGTGTGTATGAAATAAAGGAGTGTGAAATATATTTCTTGTGTGATGAAAAGTAGGATGTGCTAAAGTTTGAAAGTGCTTTTAATTCAAGAAATGCATGAGTGATGGTATGAGAGGTTGAGTTTCTTTTCTCTCAGTTCAAAAACACATAAGCATATACCCTTGGTTAATTGGATGTGTGAAAGAGCTCGGTTTAAATGTGTGTGAGTGAAATGAAGGTGTATTGTTTTTAGACTAAGATTTAGTAGAATAAAAGAGGGCCTGTAGACTATAAATACAAAGAAAAAACAAAGGAGTTAGATTAGTTTGAAGAACAGGAAATATGGCTCTGTGTACCGGGGCTGCAGCGACAGGAAATAGTGAACAGGAACTTTGCATGCCCATATATGGGAACTGAGTGTGTAAAGAAAGAACACAGAGAGACAGACGAGTCAAACTCGAGGGAGATGAAGCAAAATGGAGGTTTTAAGATGAAAAATGAATATGATACTAATTATATGCTTTAGTGTGTCAATACAGGTGGACTTCTTTCAACTTTGGAACCTTGAGTACAGCATACGCAGATGTACTGAAATCCATGAAGATCATGAAGACTTCTTTTCCTATTTGTCAGATGAATTGTACATTTCATTTCGTGATCAACAGGAGGGAATGTTAAGAGAATATTGTATAATATGATCAGCTATATGAAATGTATCTTTTTATCTTATTATCAAGGACATGTCTAAGTGACTTTTCACCTAGTAACTTGTTTGCAGCTACTAACCGCTTCCTGTCTTCAGAGAACAGAGAAGTGAAGACTCAGCTCTATTAGAAGAACATGCAAATGTAGTGAAGGGAAAAACCCGCGGCTCCAAATGATGTTGTTACCTTTGTACACACACACACACACACACACACACACACACACACACACACGCACACAAAACATCTTGTATAAATAAAGGACGGGGACAGTTGTGGGGCGCAGATCCTGTGTACATGACTGCCCCTCGCGAGGAAAAACTTCTGCAGTGTTTGTGTGTTTTCTGAACTCAGACGTCTCAACTGAAGAACGGCAGGGTGATTTAAAGAAATCCCCTGTCAACAAGTGAAATTATTGAGTGTCATCCTGTTGACAAAAAATATTTCATAGGTAAATAGTCTAATCATTTTCAGTTGTGTCTATTAATTTTAGAATAAAAACACTGGAAGCTGCCAGTGCTACCCCTCTGCCACCTATCACATGCACCTATGGTACAATTTTGAAAATTCTAGATGATTTTCAAAATCCCACTCAGGTCACTGAGATTCGAAAGCTTTTTAGTAGCTACACCTACGGGATGAATTTGACAATCCTACGTCACTTCATTCTTGGGGTGTCCACACTACCCACGCCGCAGTGTGACGACAAATGCCCATCAGCCTTTTACAGCCAAGGGGTAAAAAAAGCCTTTGAAGATATTTAAGATTTTTGGCATTTTTTTTGGTCCATTAAGTAACCACTTTTATTTTCAATAAAACAGGCCTTCTATAATAACACTCACCACATGGTCTGTCACTAAATTGACTGGATCCTCGTTGACACACAGAGCCCCTTGAAAATACATTCACGCAGAAGATTAACATCCTGGCAAAGGGTGACAAGCGGCATTTTGTTAAAATTATTATTTCCCCTAAACTGTACACACAAATGAAAATTATTTCTTACCTGGGCCATGGGCTCCAGAATGTTCTGCAGTCTCCTTCCCATCTGTCCTCCTGGCTTTTTGAACATCTCTCATCTGCAAGAGAAGTCTGGACTGCATTGGCATGGTGGTAATGCGCTTAAACTATGCATTTATCTGAAAAGAGAAGTTGTCACATAATACTGTCAAAAACTCAAATCTCACAAGGTCACATTCACTCAGTTATTATTTTTTCTCATTTTACTATTTATTATCTATGCATCCCATTTTGCCTTTGAAGATATTTTAGATTTTAAAAATACATTACATTTTGTTTTGTTGTTACAACAAGAAAAATGTCACAGGCCACACAGACTGACAACCCTGAATTCCACAAGCTTCCAGAGGAAAAACAAAAAGATACTCAACTGAGCAAGTTAGAAATGGCTTACAACCATTGATTGTATATAAAAAGAGACCCTTCCAGCTTTCTTTTAAATAGCATGTCATGAGAACAGAGGAGATCTGCCAATGGAACCAAGAGACATTGTTTTAAAATAAATCGTTAAGGTTTTGTGTGAGTGTTTAACATAATATAAGCTGTCTCTGCACGGCGTTGTCATAATTTGTGTTATCAGTACATTACGTTCACTGCCCCAGAAAATGAAATAAAGCCCCACGTCATACACTTTCTCTGCTGCTAATGACTACTGCAGGCCCTTCATAGCTGTCACACACCAAGTAAAGTGCCTTAAGTAAAGAACCCCACCCCCCACAGCCTACCCCAAGGCAAACTAGCTTGTTCAGTTGTAAAACATTGTCGGTCCTACCAGTTAACTAAATGGACACAATTTTGTTAATCTGTAGTCACTGAAAAAAATGGCTGAACTTCTCACCCTATATCCAGGGGAGAGGCCAGCCACCCTTCGGAGGAAGCTCATTTCCGCCGCTTGTATCCGCGATCTCGTTCTTTCGGTCACTACCCACAGCTCGTGGCCACAGGTGAGGGTAGGGACGTAGATCGACGGGTAAATTGAGAGCTTCGCTCTTACACTCAGCTCTCTCTTCACCACGATGGACCGGTGCAGCGTCCGCATCACTGCAGCCGCTGCACCAATCCGTCTGTCGATCTCCGGCTCCCATCTCCCATCACTCGCGAAGACCCCGAGATACTTGAACTCCTCCACTTGGGGCAGGAACTCATCCCCGACCCAGAGCGGGCACTCCACCTTTTTCTGGCTGAGAACCATGGCCTCAGATTTGGAGGTGCTGATCCTCATTCCCACTGCTTCACACTCGGCTGCGAACCGTTCCACTGCGAGCTGGAGGCCATCACCCGATGAAGCCAACAGAACCTCATCATCCGCGAAAAGCAGAGATGAGATACTGGCAAACCGTCAGGCATCACAGGAGGGGAAAGCGGTGCTCTACCTGCACTGTGTATAGTGCTGGCAGAGCGCTGCTGACTTCGACTGAGAAAATTGTCGGGCGGTGGAAAGAATACTTTGAGGACCTCCTTAATCCCACTGACACGTCTTCCGAGGAGGAATCAGGGAATCAGGGAATCAGCCAATTTCAGGGGGCGAGGTCACTGAGGCAGTTAAACAACTCCTTGGTGGCAGAGCCCCTGGTGTGGATGAGGTCCGCCCAGAGTTCCTGAAGGCTCTGGATGTTGTAGGGCTGTCCTGGTTGACACGCCTCTAAAATGTTGCGTGGATATCAGGGGCAGTACCCCTGGACTGGCAGATCGGGGTGGTTGTCCCCATCTTTAAGAAGGGGGACCGGAGGGTGTGTTCCAACTACTGGGGGATTACACTCCTCAGCCTCCCTGGGAAAGTCTATGCCAGGGTGCTGGAAAGGAGAGTTCGTCCGCTAGTCAAACCTCAGATGCAGGAGGAACAATGCGGTTTTCATCCTGGTCGCGGAACACTGGACCAGCTCTTTATCCTCTCAAGGATACTTGAGGGTGCATGGGAGTTTGCCCAACCAGTCTACATGTGTTTTGTGGACTTGGAGAAGGCATTCGACCGTGTCCCTCGGGGTGTCCTGTGGGAGGTGCTACAGGAGTATGGGATGTCTGGCCCATTTCTACGGGCCATTTTATCCCTATACAACCATTGCAAGAGCTTGGTTTGCACTGCCGGCAATAAGTCGGACTCCATATTTGCAAATTTAACAACCTCACCATTGCATTAGCTTCATGCTATAGCATTAAGCTTACTTTAGCTTGAAGCTTGAGGTCGTCATTTTAATTTAATCTTATTTTCTGGGCTCACAAACCGGACACACAACATTTAGATAACTGTTACACTGAATCTTGGATCTGTGTCGAGTCTCCCAGCTGCTGACTGCAGAAGCTAGGAGACCGTAACAAGCTATATCATCCTTTCAGCATGTTTATAATGGCTGTGGCTATGTGCTGTTGCTGTTACCGCATGGTCGCACTGGCAGCAGACGTTTCAACAAGCTAGTCATATTCCTGCCCTACATTAGGGCAGGGATATCTCAACTGACATTCTATTTCCCACATAGTAAGCAGGTCTGGCCCGGATCTGGTATCAAGCTGGCACTGCTGGCTGGCTTCTGGCATGATAAAACGTATGTCATCCAGATATGGGCCAGGCCTGGCATAGATGGCACTGTCTATGTGATGGCATGCCACATCTGGCTCGATTGTGGTTTGTGTATGTGGCCCAGTCTCATAGAAAACAGGTCTGGCCCGGATCAGGCATCAAGCTGGCACTTTTGACTGACCGGTGTCATGGCAGAGTGTATGTCAACCAGATGTGGGCCAGGTCTGGCAATGACGCCACTGTTTATGTTCCTATTTTTGTATTTTAGTTAGAAGACCCAAAGGCCATGTTGCAACTATACTGCTATGGTAGCCAATGTTTCAAATGCAGGTTTGACAGGTTTGTGAGTTTACACTTTATCCAAAACCTAGTGAGTGTTTACTCATGCTTACCACTGGGTGGCTGTAGCTCAGGTTGTAGAGCAGGTCATCTATTGATGGGAAGGTTAGTGGTTTGATCCCTGGCTCCTCTGGACTGCATGTTGTGAGTGTGAATGTGTAAGAATGTAGTTAGGAAGCACTCAGTTTAGAGAAAGTGTGTGGTTGGGTGAATGTGGCATGTTGTATAGAGCACTTTGAGTAATCTGCGAGAGTTGAAAAATGTTATATAAGAATCAGTCCATTCACTGTGTGAACAGAGTTTCGTCATGTTACTTTTGCACTATTATGCACATGTTGTTATTACATGGCTTAATTAGGGTACACATTAGGCTGACATCTGGGGCCAGAGCTGAAACTGTTCTGGGCCAGCAGCGTGGCTGCACACAACTTAAACATGGCCCACATACCGCAAAGAATGACGGCCCTTTGGCGGCGCAGACCAGGTTTGCCAGAGGTAATCCACACATGGGCCAGCAAAGGGCCACCATTGTGTCTGCAACTGGCCCATGTCTGGGCCACCTTTGGCAAACCAGATGGGAACCAGCAATTTTTATTTACCTTTAAGCACAGAAATGTGAGTGAAGTTGGCCCCCCCACCTTCTTCAAATCCAACAAAAGTGGTATCAAACGTTTGTGCTACGTTTGTGCTGGTTTGTGCTGCAAAAATTTTCGTTTGTGCTACTACCATTTTAAAGATATTAATAAAAATTTCTAGAGGTCCTCAGAGGTCAACCAGCCCCCCCCAAATTAATTAAATCAAACAAAATGGGTGTCAATCAACTGTGCTATGTTTGTGCTGGTTTGTGCTGCTAAAATTGTTGTTTGTGCTGCTTCTGTTTTAAAGATATTAATGAAAAGGTAAAGGTCAAAAGGTCAGCCAGCCCCCCCACATTACCCAAATCAAACAAAATTGATGTTAAACGTTTGTGCTACGTTTGTGCTGGTTTGTGCTGCAAATTTTTTTGTTTGTGCTGCTATCATTTTAAAGATATTAATAAAAATTTCTAGAGGTCATCACAGGTCAACCAGCCCCCCCACATTACCCAAATCCAACAAAAGTGGTATCAAACGTTTGTGCTACATTCGTGCTGGTTAGTGCTGCAAAAATTTTCGTTTGTGCTGCTATCATTTTAAAGATATTAATAAAAATTTCTAGAGCTCATCAAAGGTCAACCAGCCCCCACATATTGATGGAATCAAACAAAATTGGTGTCAATCAGTTGTGCTATGTTTGTGCTGGTTTGTGCTGCTAAAATTGTCATTTGTGCTGCTTCTGTTTTAAAGATATTAATGAAAAGGTAAAGGTCAAAAGGTCAACCAGCCCCCCCACATTACCCAAATCAAACAAAATTGATGTTAAACGTTTGTGCTACGTTTGTGCTGGTTTGTGCTTGTTTGTGCTGCAAAATTTTTTTATTTGTGCCGCTATCATTTTAAAGATATTAACAAAAATTTCTAGAGGTCAACAGAGGTCAACCAGCCCCACCACATTAATGGAATCAAACAAAATTGATGTCAAACATTTGTGCTGGTTTGTGCTGCAAAAATTTTTGTTTGTGCTGCTATCATTTTAAAAATTTTAATAAAATAACGTCTTGATGCGTGCTTAATCATCCAGGTAAGTAAATCCCAAAAGGTTGATTCTGTTCATATGGACATTTTCAGTTGGAGAAACGTTTCGTCACTCATCTAAGTGACTTCTTCAGGCTCAGCTGACTGCAGGTTTCCCCAACCTTATAAACAGTACATTTGCATAGTGAAGGAAACTAGCACCACTGAATGAACAATGTGCTGGGGGGTTAGTTCCATGATTGTTAGTATGCAAATTCTTATGACCATTGATCAATGACAACTAATCAAAGCCTACTGATCAATGGCCATGAGTACCATTCACAGAAAATGGGGAATGGCTACAATCACAGCATTGTAGGATGGCGAAAGATGTACCCTTGGGCCCCCCTTCTCGATTCAGAGATGGTCAGCATCCTGACAGCCCGATGGACGAAGCTGTCTCTCAGTCTGTGTGTTCTGGCCCGGAGGCTCTTCAGTATCCTTCGTGATGGCAGCAAACTGAAGACGCTGCTGAAGGGATGAGTGGAGTCACCTGTAATGGAGAGGACCTTCCAGATGAGGCAGGTGCAGGTGCTCTCACTACCCGTTGTCATTTTTTCCTGCAGAACCCAGTGCAGGAGTCATACCACACAGTGATGCAGCTGGTGAGGATACTCTCAACTGTGCCTCTGTAGAAGGTGCTCATAATGGGGGTTGAATCTCTTGTGCTTCTCAGTTTGCAGAGGAAGTAGAGTCGCTGTTGGTCTTCTCCACATTCAGGGACAGGTTGTTGTTGCTGTACCACTCTGCCAGATGGTTAACTTCACCCCTGTAGTAGATCTCATCGTGGGTCAGCAGCGTGAAGAGAAGGGGGCTCAACACACATCCTTGGGGAGCCCCTGTATTCAGTGTTCTTGGGCTGGAGGTGTTGCTGTCGAGCGTACTATCTGCTGTCTTCCTGTCAAGAAATCTAGCAGCCAGTTATACAGCAAGGTGCTGATCCCCAGCAGATCCAGTTTGTGAATGAGTTGCTGGGGAATGATGATGCTGAAGGCTGAACTGAAGTTTATGAACAGCAATCTGACATATGAGTCTCTAGTGTTCAGATGTGTGAGGGCTGAGTAAGGGGCAGTTGAAATTCCATCATCGGTTGAGCGTTTTGACCGGTATGCGAACTCAAATGGATCCAGGTTGGGGGAAAGCGATAATTTGATTTGATGCATGACTAACCGTTCAAAGCACTTCATAATGATGGAGGTGAGTTTGACAGGACGGTAGTCCTTAAAGCAGGAGGTAGATGACTTCTTGGGCACAGTAATGATGGTGGAGGCTTTGAGGCATGTGGGAACGGCGGCCTGACCGTAGTGATGTGTTAAAGATGTCTGTGAAAACATTTGTGAGTTCCACAGCATAGTCCGTCAGTGCTCGTCCAAGGATGTTATCAGGACCTGGAGCTTTGCGTGTACTGATTTTGGCAAGGGATCTTCACACACTGTCTGGGGATTTGTTCACTGCAGAGTGGGCTTGTAGTCTGTGATGGTTTGTATTCCTTGCCACTGCCTCCAAGTATCTCTGCTGTCGCTGAAGCTTTGCTGTAGCTGGTGCCACGTGACAGGTTTGCCCTTGCTGTTCTTTGGCTCACCTAATTCCCGGCTCTGAAGGCTTGCATTTTTCAACCTTAGGAGCATTTAAACCTGACTTGTGAGCCATGGTTTCTGATTGGCCCGGACAGTGATAGTCCTGGTGTCATGACCTGCAGGATCGGCAAGGTGCTGATCAGAATCTCTCCACTCCTAGCCCTCCTTCTCTTCTCTTTTTCCTCTCTCTCCCCCTCTCCTTCTCTCCCTGTTTTGCCGGAACTCATGGCGGCTTCACGCCCTCGGTCCACGCCTTCCTGGATTGGGAACACCTGGGCCTCATCAGACCAGCTGGTATATTAGAAGGAGGAGATCAGCTGTTCAACGCTGCATTGTTGTGAAGGCTCTAGTCAGTACACGTCTAGCTCAAGTTTCCTGTGCCTCCGTCTCAGAAACCTAACGAGTGTTTCTTTGTTCCTAGATTCCCCGGACCCGTCCCCGTGTTTCCCCGTGTGGAGTGTGGAAGGAGTGACTGGTCGCTAGTGGAGAAGAGAGGTTGAACTGAGCGCGTGTGTGATTTCCCCGTTTTCCCTGGAGCCCTGGACCCCTGCCCCTCACGTCTTGTATATAGCACTAACCCCGCACTGTCTGTACATACACTTGGTGAAGATCTGTAAATAAACCGTCTCTGTTTAAACGCTACTCAGGAGTCCTGCGAGTGGATCCTCTAAGCAACCCGTGACACCTGGTCTCTGTGACATCATCGATGCATTTTGGGATGTAGGCAATGACAGTTTCTGTATATTCCTTAAAGTCTGTGGTGTTGTCGTGTGTGGCAGCCTGTGGTGGAAAAGAAGTCTTGCAGTGCCTCTGAGGACCCTTCTGGCCACACCTGTACCTGCTTACGAACTGGTTTGATGACTTTGACCAGGGGCCTGTGGGAACCCATGGCACACCTAGGTTTCTGCCTGTAGTACTGACCCTTATGCAAAATAGGTGGAATTAAGACACAGTTCCAAAAGCAAACACAACTGATCAGTGCTGAGAGTGGTCCTGTTGCTGAGGTTGGGGTGATCCTGTAATCTCTTATGAACTACCTCCAACGCTTCTATGACTGGGATGCAAGTGATGCATGCATTTGCAAATATATGTGGGCCTTAAGCCACACCCCTTAAGTGTGCCCCCCGATGCCAAAACAGTGCCAGCAAATCGAAATTGAAAAAGAGCAGCACTGAAAAAACAGTGTGTCACAGGAGAATATTGTATAATGTGATCAGCTATATGAAATGTATCTTTTTATTTTATCATTAAGCACATGTCTATGTGACTTTTCACCTAATAACTTTTGACATGAACTCTTCTGTGATAAACAACTTACAGCTTCCTCTTTCTGTTTTGGAATATACAGACTTAGAAAAGGGGAACCTCAGCTCTGAGTTCTGAGAATAACTCTGTTATCTTTGTACACACACACACACACACACACACAGAAACATCTTGTATAAATAAAGGATGCAGACAGTCATGAGACGCAGATCCTGCGTTTCATGGCTGCCCTCGCGAGTTAAAGAAAATCTGCAGTGTTTGTGTGTTTTCTAACTCAGGTGTCTCAGCTGAACAAAGAACGGCAGGGTGATTTAAAGAAATCCCCTGTCATTTAAATTGGTCCTTCGAGCCTAGTGATGGAAACAACAGACACGTTTCTGTGACTCCAATAAGGTCTGACTTCTGCATCCTGACGTCGTGGGTAAACCAGCACCGAAGTCTGTCGACAGCCCTCTCCAGGTAGAAGTGAGAGTCCTGGAACGTTGAATTCAGGTGATTTAGTTCTGGTCCATGACGTTGGGATCCAGATGACCTGAACAACCAGCAAAAGACGACTGAGGGTGAGAAAACACTGTTGGTTTTAACCCGACGGAAGGGTTTGAAGAAATAAACGCGTGATATAGGGTTTACGTTCACCACAAGGAACTGTGTTTAGAGTGGTTTTAGAAGTAGCCGTCAAATACTTCGTGACAAATAAGGTTTAAGTTCGCCACAAGGAACTGTGTTTAGTGTGGTTTTAGAAGTGACCGTGAATTACTTCGTGACAAATTAGTGCGCAAATGTCTATCTGTGTGTATGTATATGTGTTTTGGAAGTAAGTTGATTTTACAGCACAATACGCTGCTGAAGTACTTCCATTGTTTTTTATTGTTTTCTTTGTGTATCCTGCAAAAAGCTCAAGTACTGGTGACAAAGGGGAAAAGGTTGGGCTTTGTCTCATAAAACTGACACCGCTCCAGGAATAGCCTGGAGTAGAAGGGCGTGTCAGCAACCACCCCCGAGTCTAGTACCAGAGAAAGCTTTGCAGTTCTGTGATAATGGGGAATCAGCCCACAAAACTCACTGCTGACGAGCAGTGGCTAGAAAAGAAATGTCCAGGCGCCGGACAAATTAGTACTTGTAGATGGAGAAAGCCTAAGAAAACAAACCGTCCCACTATACATTCACCCATATCAGGAAGAACATATTAATCCCTCATCAAGTAAAAGATTAGAGATCAAAGTTTAAAAAGGGCTGGATACAGACCCAACTGAATACATATAAATACAAGAGAAATAGGTGTAATAAACAAAAGGTTAAATTAAATTAGAGCTTATCTTTAGGGTATTCAAATTGATAATAGGAAGGATAATAACCTGTAAATTGGTATTAACAATAAAACAAAATTGGGAAGACAACCAAGCTGAACGAATAGAATAAATGAAAGCAGATAATTCACACAAAACATATTAAATAAAGTAGAGAAATGCATAAGGTATATTAAGGCTGTGTCATTGTTCAGCCAAGGAAAGAGTGTGAAAAAGCAAATGTCTCCAGCTTGGGAAGGTGTGAAGCTGCAGATCACACAGGCCCATGATGGATACATAATAAAATATAAAATAATAAACTATTGTATATTAGTAGTATAGTAGTATATTGTAATATACTATTGCTGTTATAAAAAAGGAAAACAAAACAATAATAACATTAATAATAACATATTATTAATAAGAAGAGGCACCTCAGTCAGTTATGATGTGAGGTGGATAATTGTTAAAAGTAGTCTGATTCAAGCTTAAGGTTTGCTCAAACTCAGTACAATGATATATGAGATGAAGAAAATAAGGAAAATAACTAAACTAATCAGGTGCATAGAGACACTTGACCTGATTGAAAACCTGTCATCCTAGACGAGACATTGTTGAGATGAAGAGCACTCCTATACTAATAACTAAAAAGCCGAACCCTGTATACAACAGCTAAAGCTACAGGTTTGAGAAGCTGAATTAAATATGTGGACACTACCAAGCTGATGAGCAAGTTACACATTTTATTTTTATTTGTTTTTTAGAGCAGAAGCTGCATGATATTAAAAGCTCACACATGCAACTGTCTGTGAGCTCAGTTTTTTCCTCACACTTCTGCTTTGTTTCTGGCAGCAGTTTTTTCTTTTTCTTTTTGTGTCCTGACTCATGTGTGTAAAGCCTTCATGCCATCGGCAATTTGTCTTTTGTTTTTGTTTGTTTGTTTTGTTGGTTTGAAAAACAAATTTGTGATCATACTTGTGGATCACAGTGACATATAATGATTAGGCATATGATTTATTAATGCCTAGTTTTAGAGCTGTGAGCTATGAGCTGTAAGCAATGCAAAGTTTTTTCCTAACTTAAAAGTTTGAAATATGTAAGATGTGTGAGTTCTTTGAAAAAAGGAATTGCCTAAAATGCCCTAAGTCAAAATGTAGTGTTGCATCTACAAAGAAGAAAGCAGCAGAAGCATTTAGTAACTTGAAACTGGCATTACAGACAAATACAGTTTTGGCTTTGCCTGATTATGATAAGCCTTTCTACTTACATGTAGATGGAGGTGCAGGTTACATGAAAGCCGTGCTAACACAGGCATTTGGAAAAAAACAACGCCCGCTTGCATTTTACTCCTGTAAATTAGACTCTGTTGCTTCAGGCCTGGCTACGTGTGTGCAGGCCTGTGCAGACGCAGCAGAAGCAGTAAAAAAGTCAGCTGACATTGTTTTAGGGCATACTTTGATTATCAAAGTACCCCACGCAGTCACTTCAATTTTACTCCAAGCCAATTTGTCCTACCTCACACATGCAAGACAACTGTCATATGTTGGAATCTTGTTGTCACAATCACTCATTAGAATCGAGAAGTGTGGTCAGTTGAACCCGAGCACACTTTTGGCCTCACCCGAAGAAGGTCATCCATACTGCTGTATGCAAAAATTAGATGAGGAGACAAAGCCGCGTGCTGATATTTACAGCACACCACAAGCTGGTTTCAGTGACGTTTTTGTAGATGGCTCAGCATCTAAAAATAGCCTAGGAAGAAACTGTGTAGGTTATGTAGTAACTACAGCAGATAGAGTCATAAAAGCAAAACCGCTAACATCCTCCCACTCTGCACAGAGTGCAGAACTAACAGCAGTCATACGTGCATGTGAATTGCACGCAGGCCAAGACATAAATATATATACTGACAGTCAGTATGTTTTTTCAGCAGTGCACCACTTTGCAAAGATCTGGCAGAACAGAGGAATGATTACATCTACTGGACAGCCAGTACAACATGGAAATCTTCTGAAAACACTGTTAGAAGTGATAACATTGCCAAAACAGTTAGCATTGTGTGAATATACTGCACATTAGAAAGACAAATCAGGAATAACTGAAGGCAATAACTTTGCAGATCAAGCAGCTAAGTTAGCTGCACAACAAACTGTAGACACATTAATGTCTGCATCCTCTATGCAAATACAACCTGCAAATAGTGGTATGCAAATACCACTTGATGTACTTAAAGATGAACAAAGAGCAGCACCAACTACAGAACAAAAGAAATGGTTAAAGTGTGGAGCACAACTAGAAAGTGATCTTATGACTTGTGAAGGTAAACCAATACTCCCAAAGTCCCTGCACAGAACAGCAGCATTGGTGACCCATGGGGCGACCCATGTTTCAACGGGAGGGATGGTCCAAGTTGTAAACACACACTTCTATACTCTGAATTTTGAAACTTCAGCCTTTGTCCTTTGTGAGGACATGCATGATCTGTCAAAAAAACAATTCACAAGGCAATCTGAGGACAAAAAGAGGACATTTCCCCACACCACCTCATCCATTTCACACCATTCACATGGACTTTATTGAATTAAGTGAAAGTCAAGGCTCAAAATACGCTCTAGTGATTATAGACGTATTTTCAAAATGGCCAGAGATTTATCCAGTGAAAAAAGCAGATGCAATCTCAGTTGCAAAATGTCTATGCAATCATTTCATCCCAACATATGGTATCCCTACTCTGATAAGATCAGATAATGGGACACATTTTGTCAATGATGTGATCAGTACAGTCTCTGAAGCACTAGGATTCAGCATAAGAAACCATTGTGCTTATCACCCACTGTTAAGAGATTTTTTAGGATTTTGGGATTTTTATTATGTTATGCTTAAAAGTACGTTTCATTATCTAAATGTGTTTGCTCTTTTCAGTATTCAGCTTAAACTCTGCAACTCTGTGCAGACTCCTAAATGGGGAAGTTACACAGGAAGCCTGCAGTTCTATTTTCTCTCTTCCTGTATGTGCTCTGTGAATAAAGACTCTTTCTTTTTACTGCAGGGGCGCGAGTCTCTCCCTGAGTCTCACCCGTGTACACGTTAAACCTGTCTGAGCGTTTTTATTCCGACCTGGGTTGCAATACAGGAAAACTCCTGACATTTCTTGGTCCTTCGAGCCGGATTTGAACCAGCGACCTAAGTGCAGGATTAGCAGAGAGAACTAACGGCACCATAAAACAGAGACTCAGAAAATGCATGGCAGAAACAGGAAGATCATGGCCTGAATGCATAGGCCTAGTAAAAATGTGGATGAGATTAACACAAGGCTCCCAAAAACTTACACCTTTTGAGGTTGTTCATGGGAGACCTTTTCCACTGCCAGTGACAAGCGAACCTTTAGAAAAATCTGTCAGAGAAACAACTCTGGCAGAATGGATGGCAAAACTACTAGAAAATAAGGATATTGTTTTGAACAATAAACTGCCGTAAGACTTTTCTCCAGTCTCTTGCAGGTTGAAATCAGGCGAAAGGGGTGTTCAAGAGGAAAAATGGTAATGGAGGGCCAATATCAAGTGTTATTGACAACACCCACAGCTTGTAAAATTGCAGAGCCACTGCAAAAAGGTTGAGGTCCCGAGAAGCCCCGACACCAAGGAGGAAGCACATTAGGAAAGCCTCACCTACGCTTGGTTGCTTCGGGGGTGAGGGTGGGCAGTGCGATTGGGCCCCCGTCGGGTAAGCCCGCACTCTAATCTCCATCCGATCAACTTTAGGGCAGCCAGGTGCAGGTGTGATGGACCTATGTGCAACAATGTGAAGGGGAACCCTTCTGGTTACCTTGACTACAAAGCTCACCCTTACAGGACCCCAGCTGATGTCAACAGCAGCTGAAGCCACAAGGCAGACAGAGAAGATGGACGTACGACAACTTACACCTAATGGACATGACACAAGATCACATCCATCCTTGGATGAAAAGTGCCTGATACAGATACGTGTTTAACAAGACCACAGAGAAAGACTGTTATGTCTGCTCGCACATGCCGAGCATATTAACACAACCATGTACGGGAAACACCCTGGAACAAGTGGACTAAGTTTGATCTCCGACCACACCTTCAGAATGACTTTTGTAAAGTGCACAACATCATCATCGTCAACCAGGAAGAAATGCTCAACTTCAACACTCAGACCACATGACTCAATTTGGGAAACCGACATACCGGAAGAATTCAAACTCTGGACAACTGGACGAAAGGTACTTAACTCACTCTTCCTGTGGGCAGGAGTTGGGAAAACGTGCTCTCAGAAGTGAGATACTGGACTATAGATTCGGCTTGTTTCTCAAAGCATCCTGGAAGGTCAACAAACGACAAAACCAAGAAATAGACGCTCTTAGAATTGCTGTAATGCAACATCGTGTAGCACTGCACATGATCCTGGCTGAGAAAGGAGGATTGTGTGTCTTATTCAACACCACATGCTGCACTTACATATCAGATAATGTACATTCTTCAGACATGACTTCAGATTTTAAAGAGACTGTTGATTGTCGTTGGACTTTTCCTGATTTTATTTTTTATTTTTCTTTATTTGAGTTATTCCTTGTTTAAAAGCTGTAATTTCACAGATGATAAGTTTATCATTCACAGCATACGTAGATGTACTGAAATCAATGAAGATCATGAAGACTTCTTTTCCTATTTGTTAGATAAAGATGAAGTTTAACTAATGATGTAGTAACTGAGAATGTGAAAGACAAGTAGTTACTCACTGATGAATTGTACATTTCATTTCATGATCAACAGGAGGGAATGTCAAAGGAGAATATTGTATAATGTGATCAGCTATATGAAATGTATCTTTTTATTTTATCATTAAGCACATGTCTACGTGACTTTTCACCTAGTAACTTTTGACATGAACTCTTCTGTGATAAACAACTTACAGCTTCCTCTTTCTGTTTTGGAATATACAGACTTAGAAAAGGGGAACCTCAGCTCTGAGTTCTGAGAATAACTCTGTTATCTTTGTACACACACACACACACACACAGAAACATCTTGTATAAATAAAGGACGCAGACAGTCATGAGACGCAGATCCTGCGTTTCATGGCTGCCCTCGCGAGATAAAGAAAATCTGCAGTGTTTGTGTGTTTTCTAACTCAGGTGTCTCAGCTGAACAAAGAACGGCAGGGTGATTTAAAGAAATCCCCTGTCACAGTGTCAGCGAAAAAACAAAAAACAAAAACTTTAAGCGTAAAAAAAAAAAGATCTAAGTAAAAATTTGGTTGTAAGGGAGTTATTTTTTATAGTATTTTATTTAGAGTTTGAGTGAATCTTTTTTCACTATCATTTTGTTTGTTTTCAATACAACATTTTTCAATACATTTATTTCAGTTACACTATTATTTTTCAATGACAGTAGTTTTATCAGTTTCATTTTAAGTTGGCATCGTCTTAAACCCATAGAAAGGGAGCCTCTAAAACTGTTAACAACTGTTAAGCTTTGTTGAGATTCATTATCTGTAAAGTTGCCTGAAACCGTTCAGTCTCAATTAGAAACAGTAAAGTGAAAATTCAAAATTTTCCTCCCTTTATATAGTTTTTCTGAAGTTAAACACTTCATTTGCATGACGTTATTTTTGTGCCTCTATTCAGAGAGCACATAAATTTTTTTTGCAAATGCAAATGTTGCATTTTGAGGAGAAAATTATTTTGAGCAAAGAAAAGTTTAAAATGAGGGAACAAAATTAATTTCTGAATGCAAAAAATTTATTTCAGTGTTTGCTATTATCCATATACACATACAATAACAGCCCCTCTCGCTCAGTTGTTGGCATTTGCTCTTGCTCAGATCTCTGCTCTGTGTGCTCACAGACGTCTGTAGACCTGCTCTCAGTGTGCCGTTCACGCTCACAACATCTTTGCTTCATGCTCAACTCTCTGTACACCTTTATAAGTGTGCAACAAAACCAACCAATCAGAGACTTTGACTGGCTGTTACGGTCTTTAATCAACTCGCTAGCTACTGCATTCTGGAAACAGAGTCGAGAATGTTGCTAAATCCAGTGGAGTGGTTTGGTTTAAACTAGATTAAAACCAACAATTGTCTTAAAATATTATATATATTAAACTAAAATATTTTAACATACTAACTGAAAATGGATCTGTCTTGTTTCCACTAAAAATGTTTTATCGCAATTGTGGTCCTGGCCATATTTAATCATAAATGAGTGTTTCAGTATGTCTTTGGATTGCTTAGTTGTGTGTTTTGTCTTTTTTAAGCTGGACATACAGTGTGCGATTTTTTTTTCAGTCGCATTATTCAGCTCCTGCTCAAACTGTACGATTGACTCTCAGGGGTTAGAAGTTCGTAGGTCACAATGCAGGATCTCACACTATACGGCCCGATGCTCTGATGCAACCTGAGTGCTCACACTGTGCGTCCATAACATGAAGCTTATAACACAAAATCTGTCTCTCGCACGCCCTCTCTCTCCCTCTCTGTCTTTCACTGACACAGACACGCACACCACCACCATCAACTTTGCTAAATTGCTAATAAGATAAGACACATGGGAAATTTGTTTTGTACAGCAGAAAGTGGACAGTGCAAAGTTATATAGCAAAAATTAGAGAACACTGGAATAGAATAAGATACTGTACACAACTGTACAGAATAGAATAGAATAAAATAAAATACTATATACATAGAATAAAATAAAATAATATGTACAATAAGATAAAAATAGAATAACAATGCTATATACAGCTGAGTAAAAATACAACTTTGTCAGAAAAAGAATATTGCACTTAGTCTTATTGCACATGAAAAACACTGATCAGCTGTGATTGAGCAGCAATGTCCATCCAACTCTTTTCATGGTTGTTGCAGTTGTGATCATTTTGTGAGGCCACATAGAAAAGGCTCAGATGAGCTTTCCAAAGTTTTACAAGTTGTGCCTCCATCGCTTGTGTCCAGATCACACGCTGCACTGCCACGCTTCTCCGTCTTTTCACTTTCATTTCTGTGTTTGCGCGTGCGCAGTGTGAGAGGCTGCATTGACACCCTCACGACGGCTGACAGGATTTCAAATAAGTTTGATTTTCTTATAACCAAACGATTGATGATCAGGAGCTGGTTGTGAGGTGTTAATCGCTTCTTGTGACCTCATGTATACTACACGATGCACAACACACGATTGAGGCGAAACTCGGGCCAATCCCCAAAACGGTCGCACGACTGAAAAAACGGCTCAAAATGGGCCTAACATCGCACAGTGTATGCCCAGAATTAAGAGTCTCTGCTGGTCCGTGGTCGGACTGGGTGAGCTGTTTTGGACTTGTTTTGATATGACAGCTGCTGATTTTCCATTTAAAAAAACTGCCTCCAGCAGCCATTCCTCTTGCCCCAGCTGGCAGCAGCAGCAAACCCTTTATTGTTTAAGCCTGTGTGTGCGTGTGTGTATGTGTGTCTGACGCACAAGGGGTAAACTGCCTATTCATTTTAGTATGAGGGTAGCACTTGTCTTTTGTTCTTACTTCTGTGGAATAACTTGTTTTGCTTGTTGTTTTGTCCTTGTTTCACAATGCTTTCAGTTTTGGTATGATTAGTGTACTCAACCTTCAACTCTACCACCCTTTTTTAACCCTTGCTCTCCTATACCCCCAGGCTAGGATGCAACATGAGGTGGGGGCTTGTATGCGTATGCTTTGGATGTTTGTATGCTTTCTGGGTAGGGGGGGAATGAACCATTGGGAAATGGATTACTATAATTTCCTTATGTGTATTGTCTTTGCTTTTAGTGCTAAATAAACTGCAGTGAACAAGATTTATGAAGAGCTCATATATAAAATAAAGCAACTGTGCATTTCCAAGTATCTTTTATGACTCCACCCAGTCATTTTTGGCCACTGAAAATATCTTTGCATTCTTTCACCAGACTAAGCGAAAGTTTGAAGACCATTATATTTGATCTTTATCTCATGAAGCTAATAATGGTTTAGGAGTCATCCACATGGAGTGCCTAAGACATTGATGACAGCTGGTCACAGTGAAGAAATTCAATGAAGAGTTTCAATTTGATGATCCCACCCTTTTGTAAAGGTGAGAAACCTTTACAAAAGGATTTTTTTTTTCTCATTAACTAGTTTAATTAGGATTAATTTGAGGTAAAAATGTAAACTATTCTTAAAGTTTATCTTACTACTTTCAATGATAATAATAATAATAATAATAATAATAATAATAATAATATAATATTATAATGTTATAAAAGTAAATTAGTTAAACTCATTGACTGTTTAAAATCTGAAACCATATGCAAATGTTCACACTGGGAAGACATTTGAGAATATTAATTTGTTTGACTCTTTAGCAAGTTTCTTCTTTCCTTAAAAAAGGTTGTACTACACAGTAGTATAGAAATTTCAGGTTAGTATGTTTTGTTAGCTGTGTAGGTTATATTTTGCACTGTTCATACCCCCAAGTGATCACTAGCAGTGCAGATTTAATAAAATTCCTAGTTTAAGTAATTCCTAATTAAACTTAGGAAGATTATTTTATTTTATTATCCTTTCTTTTTATCCTTTTCTTTTAATATCTTAATTAACTGTTAACATTATCTGGTATGTTATTGTACCGTTGAAAATGGTATTTGCAAACTGCATGTAAAAGTCTTTTCATGTGTTTTGTGTGTGTGCCTCCTTTATTTTTTATTATTTTCCTTAAAGGTTGAACGTTAAAGTATATTTTATGTCATGCCTTTTTTTCTAAAAGGTATGATCAGATTAGCTGGACCGACTCGATGTTAAAGTTTATCACAATAACATCTGGGGAACAGTCTCTGATTATAACTGGGACGTAAATGATGCTGAGGTGGTTTGCAGACAGTTAAAATGTGGGTTGGTTCAGTGATGTGAGCTGTTCAGGAAATGGAACTTCTCTTTCTTAATGTCAACACTCTGGATAGGGAAACTACTACAAGTGCTACTACTACTACAATGGACATTGTAGAAGAAGAGAGAAGAGTAGCAGCCACACCTACTAGGTCAGCGCAACAGACATTATTCTGATGCTGGTGTGTCATCGGTGCAGGTGACATCACGTTTTGATATGGAACATACTGCATGTCAGTGTGTTGCATGTTATGTATTTTTGTTTTCTTTAAAGGATTTTGGATCATCCAGTAACTATCAAATTCTGTCAATACAACTTTCTGCTTTTACATATTTATCATTCACTTATTGGTTTATTTTTTACTGACATTCAGAAAATCACAATCAAAATCAGAATACTTTATTGACCCTCAGGGGAAATTATTTTTCATTACAGTGCTCCATTATAAACAAACATTAACAAAGACAGACAATACACTAACTAAGAATAGCACAATATATACAGGCATATATATACATAAAAGTCACTTATTAATAAATAGCTGAAAAAGAACATGTGCAAGAAGGGTGTAGCTGTTGCAGTAAATGGTGTGTTAAGTGGAGGAGTTGAACAGGGAGATGGCCACAGGCAGGAATGACTTCCTGTGTCGTTCAGTGGTGCTTTTCGGTAATCTCAGTCTTTCACTGAACGTGCTCCTGTGACTGACCAGCATGTCATGGAGTGGGTGGGAGGTGTTATCCAACATTGTCTTTATCTTGGACAACATCCGCCTCTCTGACACCGCCTTGAGGGAGTCCAGCTCCATCCCCACAACATTACTGGCCTTACGAATCAGTTTATCGAGCCTTTGGCATCTGCAACCCTCAGCCTGCTCCCCCAGCATGCAACAGCATAGAGGATCGCACCGGCCACAACAGACTCATAGAAAATCCTGAGCATTTTCTGGCAGATGTTGAAGGACCTCAGTCGCCTCAAAAAATAGAGACGACTCTGCCCCTTTCTGTAAAGTGCTGTGGTGTTTTTAGCCCAGTCCAGTTTATTGTCAATGTGTACTCCAAGGTATTTATAGTCCTCCACAATGTCAACACTGACCTCCTGGATTGAAACAGGGGTCAAGTGTTTCCTGGTCTTCCTGAAGTCCACTATCAATTCCTTGATCTTTGCCACGTTGATCTGCAGATGATTCTGCTCACACCACGTGACAAAGGAGTCAACCACAGCCCGGTACTCTGTCTCATCATCCCTGCTGATGCATCCTACCACCGCGGAGTCATCAGAAAACTTCTGAAGATGGCAGGTCTCTGTGCAGTGGCTGAAGTCTGTGGTGTAGAGGGTGAAGAGGAAGGAGGAGAGGACAGTCCCCTGTGGTGCCCCTATGTTGCTGATTACCTTGTCAGACACACACTGTGGGAGACGTACATATTGTGGTCTTCCTGTCAGGTAATCAACAATCCAGGACACCAGAGAAGCATCCACCTGCATCGCTGTTAACTTATCACCCAGGATGGCCGGCCTGATGGTGTTGAAAGCACTGGAAAAGTCAAAAAACAAGACCATCACAGTTCTCGCCGGCTGGTGCAGATGGGTGTAGACACGATTGTGCAGGTAGATGATGGCGTCCTCTGTTCCGAGACGAGGCTGATAATCAAATTGAAGGGGATTCAGATGTGGTCTGACAATGAGTCGCAGCTGGTCCGGGATGAGCCTTTCCAGGGTCTTCATGATGTGGGAGGTCAGTGCCACGGGCCTGTAATCCTGGGGGCCACTGGGACGTGGCATCTTTGGAATAGGGACGAGGCATGATGTCTTCCACATCACTGGTACCCTCTGCAGTCTCAGACTCAGTATAAACAGTTTATGAAAGACTCCACATGGCTGGGGGGCACAGGCCTTGAGGACACGGGGACTCACTCCGTCTGGTCCAGCAGACTTGCCTGAGTGAAGTCTCCTCATTTGCATCTCAACCTGGTATTGAGTGAAGGTGATGATGTACCATATTTTAATTTTTTTTTTTTAAATCAAACAGAAATACATATATAAGATGTTATTTTAAGATTCTTGACATCTTGCACAGGCTAATTTCTTTACAAAAGACAGTCACAGGTGGTCCTTTTAAAAACTACTTCGAAGATGAATCAGTCTAATGTTACAGCTAAAACACTATCACCTTATTGTCTACTAGTATTTTCTTTTTAATCATTCATAATTAAAAATAATACATCAGGAAGTAGAAGAAACGTGAGCAGCATAAATCTGATGTACAACTGAGGTGGAGAAAGGTGTTACCAGTCATAATATGAAACTAGAATAAAACACAACGACATGCTGGGACAGGCTGATAGGTTTGTAGCGTAAACCTATTCGCTGGAACGTTCAGGACAATTTGCTACACAGCAAGAACAAGACACAAGTAGGCAACGTTCTTTGGGTTACTCATGCATGAGGGAGGCCTGCCTGGAGCCAAGTGTCGTTCCACCTACTTGACCTCCATCAGACTCTCAGCCAGGTTCCCCATAGCACTCCTTTTATTGTGGTTACTTGAATATGCATAGGGTCATTAACATATGATGTATACATACACACAAAGAGTACCGTGCGTGTGTGTGTGTGTGTGTGTGTGTGTGTGTGTGTGTGTGTATGTGAACTGCTGACCAAAAGGGTCACACAGCAGGAACAACATCCTAGGTCATAAAGAGGGTAACCTCCCCACACCCAATCTATGGTTCACCCTAGATAACACAGTGAAGCCATACAAAGGGCAGGAAGTTTTACCACATCAAACAGACCTTCACAAGGATGTTGCCTGTGATAAAACATTACAGCCCCCCACTCAGAACCTCGAGAATCTGGGGAGGGGAGAACAAAAGAATTCCTTTTAACACACAGTTAAAGTACAAATGGTAAGAATAAAAATGACAAACATTTAACAATTCACTCTAACACAGGCCACTGACATCAGGTTGTTTATGGTTGGCAGTGCTTTGTCTGAAATATTGTTTAGGTGGGTCAGACATATTACCACACAAATAGCAGAAGCGAAGCCGTCTGAAAGGAATATTTTATTGTATTACAACAAGATGATGAATGGTATTCACTAAACTTGAATGGTTTTAAAGTTGTGTGTCAACAGTGCACTTATGGGCTCATCATATTGTCTGCTCTTGCCCGTTGTGAATGGTACTTCTAAATTTTTTGTATCTTTGTGCCACAGTACTATGTTGAATGTACGGTCATGTTGGTTTTTATTACGATTTTATTTTTTATTTTATTTATATCAGTGCAGAAGCTGAGAGAGTCACAGATTATACAGAGAAAGACTTTGCAAATGTAAACATGAAACTGTTAAAATAAAAAGAAAAAAAAAGCTATTTCTTGTCTTCTGGTTTTGACACATGTAATATGAAGTTCTTGTCTGAGAGGCAGCTGCTGTCATTTACAAGAATACTGCAGCAAGAAGCCACACCCTCAGTGCTGGTATAAATAGTAGAGACCTGTGATGATATCAGTGGTTGGGTCAAATAAGATCAATGCCTATATAACTGACTATAATGACCCTATTACAGGTAGCTGTTTGCATCAGGAGGGGCATCTGAGATAAAACTCCATTGCCTTGTAACATTTAAAGTTTGCATGATCTCTTGTTTTTACAGCGTGCGGCAGGGCTGTGGAAAAATCAGAAAGTTGGCCCTGACAGGTCACTATAGACCACAATGGACAGTGTTGGTGTGGAGGGTCCCTAATCACCAACCAGTGGGTGCTAACAACTGCTTCCTGCATATCACAGTGAGTTGATGTGGGCTGTTTACAGTTTTAGTGATGAGGATGATGTTACACGTGACTCAGTTTACATTTACCTTAAGATTTTTGCCACAGCAGGTTATAGTTTTGCTTATTTCCTGAAAGCAGGAAATTTTAAGGTCTTACAGAGTTTACCATACAAAATCAGACTTCAAGAATCATACACCCCTCAGTGTTAAGCAGTGCGTTATATTTTCTCTATTGTAATCAGTTGAAGCTCAGGTGTAACTGATGTCCAAATGCTACATAAGCCCAACACACACACACATACACACACAGAGAGAAGAAAAATGCCTTGGAAATAATTCATATATTTACACAAAATTATTCAATTATGAAGTGTACATTATCAATATCACATGAACATTTATGAGTATCTGCTTTGAACTATGATATTAACCAATATTTTTTTTTTAAATTTAGTAACCTGACCTGGGCTGCTACAGCGGGTCAAATATAAGCCCTAACAAAGTGTCTCAGACAGTGGAAGACTTAATCTGGCATCCTGCATTCAACAACAGCACGTACGAGAATGATATTTGTCTTGTGAAGCTGTCAGCTCCTGTGACTTTCACAGACTACATTCAGACAATCTGCTTAGCCTCAGAAAGCAGCACTTTCCACAGTGGGACAAGCAGCTGGGTCACTGATTTTGGTGAAACTTGTAACTTACAAAATATTAATTTTATTTAATAGGAATTTACAGGATTTTTTAAAGCTGTTGTCTATGTTTTTTTTGTTTTGTTTTTTACAATTAGGTAATGGTTCGTTCCCAAACATCATGTGAAAATGTGAGAATTCTGTATTACTTTATGTATTATTTTCCCACTGAATTGTTGGGGGGGGTTATTGTTTCAGTTTCACTGAAGATTTATTACTCACTCATTTGAGTTTCAGCAAAGCTGGATACATCTGTAGCATATGAAATACCTTCCAATAACCTCCAGGAAAAATGAGCTCCTTAGTTCAACATATCAATCAGATAAAGAGGCTTTAAAAGTATGTCTCAATTGAAACTGTTCAGTGTCTGCTTAGTTTTTCATCACTGGAAGCAGACTCTTGGTCAAAAGTAACCAAATCTTCAATATATCTTCAATATATTTATGATTAGCGTGCTAGCTATTAAGGTACCGCTCTGCCCTGTGAGCTCACTGCACCACCCCTCCTCTGCAGCAGGCCAAAGACCACACCTCCACCACACCAAAGCCCCCCAAAAAGGTAGCAAAAGCCCTGTAACTTACTTTCAAATGAAATATGTTCCCTAAAACGGTGGACAGAGCTACAGTGGCATGAGGCAGAGGCACCCTTACCCAGTTAGTTAGCAGCTATGACCCAGCACTACTTGTGCAGTTAATAAAAGAACAGGTAATGTTTTGTCGCGCTGTTGCACACACAGCATGCTAATTTCCTTCATTTCATCAGTTGCCACAGGACAACTCACCAACGTGTACATAACAACCTAACACTCCTTTGTGCTATAGACTACAGTATATCTTTATAAATACCTTGTCACGGTACTGGGTCTCCGAACCAGTATATGTGTTTCAGCCCTTGTAATTATATTTCTTGACTATTGTTGTCCATAGTTTTTGGTTTTCATTAGTTCTTGGTGATTGTATTTCTTCCTCCCTTTGTATTTATCTTAGCCTGTGTTTAGTCTGTGTTCCCATTTGTACTCTGTACTTTTCCTGTGTCACTCTTGTCTCTATCTTCCCTGCTTCCAAGTCAGCCATGTGTCTGTGTGAAGCCCGTGTCTCTGAGTCTGTGTCTGTAAGTTCAGTTGGTGTGTTTCCTGTCTTACTTTGAACGTTTCCTGTTTTCCAGTGCCCTGAGACCTCAGTTTGTTTAGCTCTAGTAATTCTTGTTTTCTGTACTCAAGGTTTTAACAGCGTAATAAAGATGCCTCTTTAAGTTAATTCCTTTGTGTCTCCGAGTCTTGCTATTGGGGCCTACATCCTGCCTGCTACACAGCACTCACCATGACACACCTACTTACTGGTTTTTGTTGCATAAGTCTGCGTCTCCCAGTTAATTTGTGGTTCTCCTACAGCTCCGCACTGCTCAGCTGTCAAATTTGTGATAAAGCATTTTTATTGGAAAAAAACAGATCCATTTTAGGTTATTATGTTTAATTATTTTATTTTAAAATAAATAATTTTGTAAGACCATTGTTGGTTTTAATCTAGTGTGGCTGCCTGCCCTGCAGCCACGCCTTTGCCTCCTTTGATCATAGTCCAACAAGTCACAATAGTTTTAAATACTGGAAATCATCTTTTGGCACAACACCTGCTGTTGCTGGTCTGTCTTGGTTTCTGTCAAAATATGTATAGACTGTGTTCTATGGACATTTTAAACCATGTCTCAAAAGTTCTTTCTGGAATATTATCTTTATTGTTTTATCATCCAGTCCTGAGGCAAGAAACAGGTATAACAACTATAGGCTGGAAAAACTAGAAGCTCTAGCAGCAGGTGGGTCCATGGAGCGAGAACAGCCAGCCCATAACTACCCCAGAAGAGAAAGAGCAATACACTAAACTAAGATTGGAGAGTGGACCCCAGGAAGTGCTGGGACCATGACTATCAAATACAAGTTGGCAATACTACTGACAATAAAACAAAAGCAAAGTTGCTTTAAAAAACAAAACAACATCAACAATAGTAAAAATGATCATTGCTGAATCATAGTTTTAAAGACTACAATCTGTTGAGGAGCTTTGTGTAGAAATGTGGTCCAACTGGCTAAACAACATCACAGTGAATGCATTCTTTCACCAGACTAAGCGAAAGTATGAAGACCATTATGCTTGAACTTTATCTCATGAAGCTAATAATGGTTTAGGAGTAAAGAATGTCACCATGGGTGGAGCAAGTTTTCTAGGGATTTAAAGTCTAAGACAATGTGAAAGAGGTGCAGTCGGCAATGGCTCTACAACAGCTTGTGTGCTGGTTTAATTTGATAATCATACTCCTTTGCAAAGGTGAGGATTTTTCTTCACTTATTTTTTTCTCATTAACTACTTTAATTAGAATTAATTAAAAGTATAAATGTTAACTATCCTAAAAGGTTTTTATCTAAATACAGTCATAATAATCATCATCATCATCATCTAATATTATAATATTATAAAAGTAAATTAGTTAAACTTATTGACTGTTTAAAATCTGAAACCATATGCAAGTATTCACACTGAGAAGACACCTGAGAATATAATATCTGTTTGACTCCGTTTAGCCAGTTTCTTCTTTCTTTACAGAAGGTTGTATTTGTGGAGTATAGGATTTCAGTTTAGTATATTTTGTTAGCTGTGCAGGTTATATTTTGCAGTGTTCATACTGAAAAGTGATCATTAGCAGTGCAGATTTAATAAAATTCCTAGTTTAATTAATTCCTAATTAAACTTTGGAAGATTATTTTATTTTATTATCCTGTTAACAATTTTTTGATTAACTATTAACATGATCTGTTGTGTTATTGTATAGTTGGAAATGGTATTTGTAATATGGTTAATGATGATGTGCATCTCTACATTTTTTGGATAGCTGTCACAATAATGAAACTGAAGTATGTAATACTGTTGTTAACACAAATGATTTATGGTGCTGGTGCTGCTGTATGATCCAACAGTAAACCTGGAGTTGGTACAAATTCTTTTGAGCTTACAATTAAAAAATTTAAATAACTTTTTCTCTTTGTAAATGCTGCTGTAAATATCTCCATGAGACATGTTAGTGACCAGACAAGTCTCACCTTTGGAGTGTCACAGTACCAAGGACAAAGCACACTTTGTCTGTGAAACACTTTGACAAGAGAGTGAGAATGAGCTCACTGTAAGTCTGTCACAATTACAAGTTTTTATTAACAAATGCATAATATATAAAATAAAATAATTGTTGACCTGAGGCCATCAGAATATTATTAAGACAATTATTAATACAATACTGGACAGACTGACCTAAAACAACCATAAATTATTACTCAACTGATAATTATTATTGAATTATTCAAATATTTATACATATATACACAAATGTCACGTGAGTGATGTCAAAAGTTTTCTTCACTGTAGCATTTGGTATCTCCCAATATGATACCCAAATCAAAACACAGCCAATAAAACACAGTTTTCTTCATGTAAAAATCAATAACTCAAAATTAGCAGCCAAAGGGTTAAGTCTTACACTCTTTTTACCACTAGGGTGAATTAGGCATTGGAAATGACTAATCCTAAAATAAGTCCAGTCTTTAATCTCAATTTTCAAGTCTGTCAAAACTTTAGTCCACATCGTCAGTCCATCACAGTCCAGTCACACACATTCATTCACATGCATCCATACCAGATATTGCTGATAGTGGAGTCTCACGCACAACATATTAGAGTATCCATTAACAGCAAGATGACATCATCATTTTTAAAAGAAAAAACTCTTCTTTATGATTTTGGACTGGACTGACTGCAATCCTTTTAGGCTGGGACTTACCATCTAATCGTGTCCCACATAGATAACTTTCTCCAAAGGACTGGATTGGGACAAAAAATCGGCCCGGGCATTTTGACTAGAGAGCGGCCCACCAGATATTATAGGAAAAGCCCTAAAGCCTTTGAATGAAAACAAATGCTGTTTTGACAGTGATGTACACTGTCTTGTTGGTATATGTATGATTTCAATACATTTTATATCAGATAAAAACTTTGGCTGTAAGATTCAGATAATTATTTATTAAAGCTAGAAATTTTAAATGAGAATAAGAAAGAAAAGTATTTCCTTGTGCCCCCCTTTCCCTGTTAATGCCCTACCTGGGCCCCTGGCAAAACTTTGCTAGACCCGCCCCTGCAAAGTTACCAGCTGACAGCTACTTAGAAAAGGATCCTGGTGTTATTTGTCTCTCAGAAACAGTTCATAACTTCCCGTCAACTCATTCATGTCACCTAAAAGGTAAACCTGTTTCTCCATCACCTGTTCAGCTCTGATGATTCAGTAAGGACATCTCCTGGTTTCATCTTCATGTTTCCCTCTCAGCACATATCCAAACCAATATCATGACCAGCAGCTTTTACAGCTGTGGCTCCAGCAAACATCAGCTGATACTAGAAATTAATATTAAATAAATTCTAACAATAGCTGATCAAGCTTAAACGTGCTGCTGTTGTTTAGCGCGACATCCGCTGGTTTCTTCTTTCTGGCGCAAAGTGGGAGATAAACAAACAAGAGAGAAAAGCCGATCAGCTGATTATTGATCATTGATCAGTTTCATGATTGAAGTAGCAACAGGAGAGGGAGGGGAGAGAATGAGAGAAGAAGAAGCAGCTGTGCAGCGTAAAGACGCAGAATAACTCCAGCTTTGTGTCTTTTTCCATTCTAGCTGAAGTCCAGGACAAACTTTGTTCCTTTTCAGCTCAATACGAAATGCGTAATATTTTCTCTGAATGTGGGACAATTCTGTTTTTTACGGGACGGTTGGCAACTCTACTAACTAACCTTATGAATAAAATAAAGTTCACTATCAGTAACATCATAGCACCCACCCAGCTGTATAGCAACTCCGTCATGCTAGCTAGTACACAGTACGAGTTGTTGTAACTGACTGTAACAAGTCAGCACAACGAAAACAAACTACACCTAAACTTGGTTTATATCTGACCCAGATAGACTGCAGGTCATAACTTCTTACCTGAAGTTCAGTTCACCTGACACTCGGACCGGCGGCCTCCTCGGGTCTCTCCTTCTCCTGCCTCCCATTTCCCTCATCCACCTGCTGGCCTCTGTGGATACTCCGCCATAGCCACCACCAAACAACTGAGTAATTTTTACACATCGGCCTGCATCTGGCCAATCCACCACCTTTCATTGTTTATAACGTTACCAAAACAAACAAAAAAAAACAGTATGTCTGATGGCCAGTCCAGCTATGGTTCCACCTGCTAAATACACAGAATATTATGTTTTTGTTGCTGCAAGCGCTTTTTATGTAGTTTTTGCAAAGCTATATGTGGAAGAAAACCATGACCTAGGACAAGCTGATGGCATAAGATGTGTTAGGGTTCAATGTTGAGAGAAGAATCCATAAATAACCACAGATCCGGTCCGGTGTGCAATTAGACAGTATTTTAATAAACACATGTGTGAGTCCGACCGCTGTGCAGATTTCAGCGTCGAACTGAACTTACAATCATTAGACAAGGTTTTATAGGAGTAGGACAACAAAGCCCCCTCTTTTGCAAAACAGACAATAGTACAGCTTACGTCAATCCAAACCACAAAATGTTCCATGAACTTTAACATAGTTTAAAGAACATTGTCTTCGGGTCGGTGCTTCCCCTCAGCTCGTCTTCGCTGTCGCTTTATCTGTTGCACTTCCTCTAAGTACGTCGGCACAATTCTGCATTTGCAGCAAAAACCCATCTTCACTTCTCACTTACCAAAATAGATCTACCATGGTGTGTATGTGTGTGTGCGTACACGTGCGAGGGCGCGTGCATGCTGTGTACTGCGTACGTGTCATGACCTCTCACTATTTGTGTCTGTATGTATATGTCTCGCCCTTAAATGCTCTCACATCTCACCCGTTACACTTCTGACCTTTCACCAGAACAGAGGCTCATCCCTACATATAATAACCTAACTGGAACTATATATTTAATCTACTGAATAAACACCCTACTCTTTGGCTTGCGCTCGCTCTGCTTTCGGTTTCACTTCTGCAGAAGCCTGCAACTTCAAACACATGTAACTTCCTGTCCCTGCAGTCTACACAGAAACCCTTTAAGATTATCGAAGCATTAGAAAAGCATTTAAAATTATATATTCAACTCAACAGTTCGAAGTGGTTATAACTGGACTTGTAATAAAGACTGATATAATACCAATATATTTGAACATCTGAATGCATCTGTGAAAGCAACATCACTATTAACATGAAACGGTAATGATGATTATCAAAATAGCAACAAATAATAGCAGGAAAATATTTCTATTCTCGATACTCCCTCTCTTGGTGACCCTTAAAAAGGGTCACCACACACTTATAACATTACTCTGACCCTCTCTAGCAATGCCAGCTCCCCCTAAGAACACTCCATGGGTAAAGTCAGGTTCTTCCTTGGTCCCTTTCTCGTGGAAATCTTCTCCTGTAAAGGATAGAAAACACTTTCTCGCATTTTATATAAGAGGACTAATTTAGAGCTGCATGTGTTATCTCCATATTTTACATGTCACCCAATTTAGTTACAAACGAAACTCCTATTCAGTTAAATGCTAAATGGACTTCAGGCCTTTTGCCTGGAATCAATACTGTCAGGTCTTATTGAACTCTATATGTCTGTAAGCGTGTGCAATCCTTCAAAACTCAGGTCATTCTCACAGTAGATTGGCTAATCATAACGTTAACCAAAAGTTTGTGACCCTCAAGAGACGACTCTCTGAGCAACAACTCCGTTAAAGGCACCAAAATGCAATGTGTATGAAAAAATCATTTCTACATATATAATCTCCAATATTATTCATTTAAGTCAGCGAGACTTTTAACCTCCTCATAAAAAGCTCTCCTCTACCCTAGAAATAAATCTATTTACTATCTGCTTCTAAAGCCTACATTATAACAACTTATCCTAAAAATCAAAAAGAAATCACACATTTTCTACTCATAAAATATTCACTATTTTCCCCAAAGCATATCCTTTATTCCCACAGTTTCCCTTTAAGTTTTATATACCACTTCTTATTAACACCAGCAATTTATCTTCTAAACAGAATTCAGTTCATTTTAATCCTCTCTTTAAAGAATTTAAAGAATTTTACCATCTCTAAATTATCAAAAAAAAAAACCCAATCGTTATAAAATCATACTAAAACCCATTTCAAATTAAACAAATTAAATCTTAAATCCCTCTCTTTTTTGACACATCTCATGTGGCAAAAAACTCAACATGCTTCCCCCAAGCTTAACAAATTAACAAGGGAAAAAAGGTTAGTCATATCATATCATTTCTCAGAACACTTCAGCCATCTTCCTCTCCGGTATTTTGCTCCAGCCCTGAAAACCTGTGTTTAAGGAATAAAATCAATTTAATCGTCATGTCAAATCTTCTCAAACTCGTTGCTCCATCGAACTCTGGATCCTTGGAATTTCCTGAAAACAAAACCTGTGTGTTAACCAGAACTTCACATTTCATACTCAATTTCCCCACTTATGATCCAACCTGTGTTATAACACAAAATAAACTTAAACAGAACAGTTATTAATCATGTGTTACCTCAGCTAATGGTAACTTGAGTTACCTCAAACAATGTTTCCCTTTTAGCATTTAGCATTCTATAATGTAATAACATAATCCAACCCCAGTAAATAATTTTCTCAAAACAAACATCAGCATCCCAAAATCAGCATCCCCTTTCTTTTCCTCACATAGTAAATTTGTCCACATTTATTCATCCCCACCTTAGTCTAGTCACTCACATTCACTCAAATGCATTCACACATAATATTTTTTTGCTGATCTGCAGCCCTCTGCGCACGTCATCAGATGCTCCACATCAGCAAAATGAGCTCAATCATTTGTTTTATTTCGTTTTCCTTTTTAGGAAAATAGTTCGCTATACTTTTGACTGGATTGACTCGATACAATCCATTTTTAGACAGAGACTCGCCGCCACTCAGTCTCTAATTGTAATCAATTATAATTCTGTAAAGCCCACCTAATTTTCGTACTTGGTAATTTTGTCAACGCCGTCCGTTCACTGTCTTCCAGGCCTGCTTAAAACAAAAATGAAAAAAGAGAGCTGATTATTAGCTCATCAAAGTACCAAACAAAATCACCTGACAGGTTTTTCCTAAGTGCACTGTTACAAAAACTATGGGCCCTTTTGGACATGTCCATGTTTATCAAAACTCCCTCTATTAAAATGAAAAACAACAGCCCCAAAAAATCTTAAACCATCTTAAATTTCACCCATTCAACGCACTGAAAACCTCGCCAAAAGATCAAAGACCGTTTGCACAATGTCTCCCTTCCTCACTTTACCATGTGTTCATTCAGCATAAGATCTAAACCAATTTCAACAACGTATCATCCTTAAATTATAAATTTCCTGTCCAAATCTGCCCCTCTGAACAGACCTGACCACCGTAATCAAATATCCTGATACTTTACCATTATATATTTCACCAAATACTCTTCAACAGCCACCGCTCTCTCTTGAACTGAAAGCCTCCGACACACACGCACACAGGAAGTGTCTCTGCTCCAGCTAATTTGCATAAACCCACAGCTCAACAGCCAACTTAACAAGAGGAATACATGTTTAAACCTTATCACATTATTGAATTATTTTCATTTTCTTTCTATACTAATCACCGGTTTTGATCACTCAGTACGAGAGCACTCCTAAGTCACTCTTATAAACACTTTTCTTTTGTTTTTTCCATCTATTTTAAATCTTTCCATCAATTGTATTAACCATTCACACCATTCTCTCACTCATACAAGCAGCAAGCAGATCTTCATTGCATATGCTTATGTTCTTAGCCAGGTTTTAATCAATGTCTCTATGCATTAAGCTTCAGGAGCTTGTCTTTATAAGGTTAATGCATTTTCTGTCTGTGTGTGTATGGGTATGTGTTATTTTGCATCTATGGCTTCACAGTCTCCCAGACTCCTTCCCAATTCTCCAGTTATCCAGTCAGTTTTCTCTTTCCCCGAATTACTAACCGAAACTTTTGATTTCCCACCTTAAATATAATCCCTCCTGGTCTTCAGCCAGGAGCTAGGGCTTGCTTTTCAGGTTCCTGGACACATCATTCTGTGAACAATTCCACCAGAAACTTGCCTTAACTTATCCAGTGAGGTTAACCTATAATTTTCTTCCGACTGGTGCGTCTGGAGAACTGGTCCAAGTCTGCTTTACTCCTGAAAATAACAAAACTAAGACATTTTCATTATTATCACAAGTGCTTAAATAACCCATTTCTCTATCTCTGGTCAGAAATACCAATTATGCCATGCATGTAAGCGTGTTCTTCCTTGCATTTTATGTTAATTGAGTGTAACTGCTTCTTCATTGAATTAATTCATTGAGTTCTTCGTTGCATTTCTATGTATTCATGTTAATGTACTCTACGTGTAAGCTGTTTCTTCATTGCATCCTATATATTCATATTTAATTTATGCATTTCACCACTGAGCTTTAGATTCACACTATCTCCCTTCTGATTCATTTCAAAAATAATCTCACATGTAACAATTTGTATGTGTGTTTTCTATTCATTAAGGTAATAACAATTATTTTCTTTCATTATTCTCACCTTTTCTAATGTTTACCTCTTTGTTATGCTGTGGTGGACATCCCTAAACAGTCATGAGTTCAGGTTTCAATTTTCAGTCCAATTATATCCTATATTCTCGCAGTCAAACTCGTCCAGCTTCATCTCTGACCGGTCTCTTTTTCATTCACAGTGTCCTGTTCGTGCTTCAAAGCTCCAGCAAACACAGTCTCAACTCAGCTGTTGTCTTCTTCTCTGTTTCTTTACAGTCTTTCTTTTAGATTAAGTCCCAGGATGGCAAAATATCACTCAGTGTCCAGTGCTCTTCCACAATTCTTTATCCCACTGTTCAACTGCCCAGCCTGTATTTTCACAGTACATGTTGCATTACTCTTACATGCTGCTGCTGGTCGTCAGTCGTCATCAGTGTTAATGGATCAGTGGCACTGCCGTTTGCCTGCTGTATTCAAGTCCACGATGTTCTGTCGGTCTTCATCAGGCGATTAACTGTCCTTTGAACTTCTTCTCAGTTTCAGGGACAAAGTGAGAGATCAAGCTGCACAATTTCGAGCCAAAGCCTGGCTTATTTTCCCAATTCTGTTAATTTATTGTTCTGGTGCTGCACTCAAGGTTCCAAAGTTGAGAGAAGCCCACCTGTATTGGCACACTAAAGCATACAATTAGTATTATATTCATTTCTTTTCTTAAAGGCTTCATTTGCTTCATGTGCCTCATCTGTCTCTCTGTGTTCTCTCTGTACACCCTCAGTTCCTTTTATGGGCATGCAGAGTTCCTGTTCACTATTTCCTGTTCTCTGCAGAGTCTGTCTCTCTTTATATTTATAGTCTAAAAACCCTCTTTAATTCTACTAAATCTTGATCTAAAAAACAATACACCTTCATTTCACTCACACACATTTAAATAGAGCTCTTTCACACATCAGAACAACTAACACTTCTCCACACACATCACCCTTCACCCTTCTTTAGATCAGTTTGTAGCGTATACACTTATATGTTTTCCATCAGAAAAAATAAACTCAATTTCTCATAACCTCACTCATGCGTTTCTTGAATTAAAAGCACTTTCAAACTTTAAAACATCCTGCTTTACATCACCAAAGAAATATTTCATACACACTGAGAACCTTCACAGACATACACACTTTTAAATATTCTAACCTCTTTCAGACGCCATGACCCATCTCACACACACTGCCTTTTCTCTCTCAAACTTCCATTTTCCACTCACTCAGACAAATCATGCAGAGTCACTCAAATCAAATACTGACAGCATTCACACAGTTAAAATCACACAAAATACGCTTTCATACGAGTATTTTGGACATGCCTTCCATGATCAGAAAGAGCAAGTCAAAAGAAAAAAGAAAAAGAAAACTGAAACCTCTCATTGTCTCACACCCCGCTTCTCCCCACACACACATAACTGAAAAATAAAACACACCAACATTTATGGCTCACGAAATATACATCTATCAAAATTCAGTCATTTTCTAATCATTTTCTATACATCCACACTAATATATTCAAACTGTATTCATACTGTCATAATAAGCAAAACCAACCTCTTATATACAGGCATTTAGCAAAAAGCTCAATCCTCTCGAAACTGAAACCACCCTCTCTCATGCGTCACCGCTGCTCATTTGCATTTACACACACCATCAGTGCACATCCGGCTGTGCATTACTGACACAGAGACTGATCTTACTCATAGATCTCATATTTTATATTACAGACGTCTTATTAATTACAACTGCACAGGTTTCAGGCCTCTTAACACCTATATAATTTTGATAAATTTACGTAACGGCTCCAACCGATAAGTCCCAGACTTTTTGTGCTCAATTCACCGGACCAGCTCCAACCGTTCCGTCCACATTTCTAGCCCTAACTTAATTTACAGGTAGCCAAATAAGCGCAAGAATAGGGGACTTGAACCCCTAGCAATTTCGGAGTTTCCCAACTTCTCCCCCGCTGTCGACGGTACTATCCCTACTGTCCAGTAGGTCTAAGGTCAGCGTCCTGCCTTAGCGCAAGCGTTACCAAGGAGAAAATGCGCTTCTTAACAGACGCCGCTGTCGTTCTAGAAAAATTTACAATAATTTGAACCCACAATCTACACTCCCAACCAGGAGTAAGAATCAGGCAGACCTATTCTTATGGACATAGGGGCTCCAACCCACAAAATGACCATCACAAAATAGAGTCCATGACCAATAGGGCTCCAACCCACAAAACAACCAAATTCCCTACCACACTAAATTAGCAGCTCCAACTGCTTTAATTCTCTCAACGGCTCCAACCGTTCTTAATTCTCTCAGCGGCTCCAACCGCTTTTAACTTTCTCAGTACTGTACTTTATTACTTTCATTATCACCAAAATCAAAACAGACTTTCACCAGTAATTTCAGTGAGTAGACTTTAATTTGACATGTCCAATCTAGCACATTTTGGAAATTCAACAGGTATGTGCCTTACCTTTGTTTAAGCCGGCTTGTCTCTCACTTCAGACCACTGACTCCTATCTGCCCATCTAATCACCACAGACCCTGGATCTGTCCATCTACACCAAAATTCCCTCTCTCACCGGAACGAGCCCCCAAATGTTAGGGTTCAATGTTGAGAGAAGAATCCATAAATAACCACAGATCTGGTCCGGTGTGCAATTAGACAGTATTTTAATAAACACATGTGTGAGTCCGACCGCTGTGCAGATTTCAGCGTCGAACTGAACTTACAATCATTAGACAAGGTTTTATAGGAGTAGGACAACAAAGCCCCCTCTTTTGCAAAACAGACAATAGTACAGCTTACGTCAATCCAAACCACAAAATGTTCCATGAACTTTAACATAGTTTAAAGAACATTGTCTTCGGGTCGGTGCTTCCCCTCAGCTCGTCTTCGCTGTCGCTTTATCTGTTGCACTTCCTCTAAGTACGTCGGCACAATTCTGCATTTGCAGCAAAAACCCATCTTCACTTCTCACTTACCAAAATAGATCTACCATGGTGTGTATGTGTGTGTGCGTACACGTGCGAGGGGCTGCATGCTGTGTACTGCGTGACGTGTCATGACCGCTCACTATTTGTGTCTGTATGTATATGTCTCACCCTTAAATGCTCTCACATCTCACCTGTTACACTTCTGACCTTTCACCAGAACAGAGGCTCATCCCTACATATAATAACCTAACTGGAACTATATATTTAATCTACTGAATAAACACCCTACTCTTTGGCTTGCGCTCGCTCTGCTTTCGGTTTCACTTCTGCAGAAGCCTGCAACTTCAAACACATGTAACTTCCTGTCCCTGCAGTCTACACAGAAACCCTTTAAGATTATCGAAGCATTAGAAAAGCATTTAAAATTATATATTCAACTCAACAGTTCGAAGTGGTTATAACTGGACTTGTAATAAAGACTGATATAATACCAATATATTTGAACATCTGAATGCATCTGTGAAAGCAACATCACTATTAACATGAAACGGTAATGATGATTATCAAAATAGCAACAAATAATAGCAGGAAAATATTTCTATTCTCGATAGATGTAAGTACAACTCCCCCGGTTTCATATGCAAAAAAAATTATTGCTCTAGCTTACGTGGTTGCAGAGCTACCGAGATTTAAAAATAGTTACGCAAAACGGAGCGTGCCCGCTCTGACCGGTTTTAAAGAGTTAAGCCTAATTTACTAACCCAAAATTGACACATACAGTCTTTAGGCACTACAATGGGCTATCTCAGCTCGGAATCTAACCAGCAAAAGAACTTAGCCCCACTGCCAAGCAGACTGTCAACTGTAGGAAATTTTAACTTTTCTTTTTTATACACACACACAGTCTAGAGGCACTAGAGTGGGCCAACGATCTTAGCTCAGGATCCAGCCAGCAAGAGAACTCGGGCCCACTCTCATACAGACTGTCAACCGTGGCGAATTTAACTACTCGATTTCAATCGAGACGCGACCTTTCGCGCTTTCACATTCACACACACAATCTAACGCCGCTGCACGGGGTCGCCGCTCCCTGCACGGAATCTGGCCAGCGGAGAAACTTTGGACTGCTGTCGTGAAGGCCGTCAACTGTGACGAGGATCCCACACCTCGATTTAGCTGTTCGGGGGTCCACACCTGCCCAGGTTGCCACCCTAGTTCCCGTCCCATGGGTCTCGCCTCGCGTCCAAAGCGAGTGGAGCCACCACGCCTAAGGATAATTACTCTTACTCTTTTCAGTCGCTATCCACAACAGCCAATTAGTTTTACTTAGCTTATTACACCCACAATTTAGTTGCTCTAACACACTGGGACAGATCACACATTGCCTCTTTGTCTACTGCAGCAAATTGACACTGACAATTCCGTCAGCTTAGCGAACAGACAATTTAGATAAGCTCCAACATGCAAGCTTTGATTTAACAGGTGGTGCTTACCTTTATTTTAAAATGAGAATGAGGGTCTCTGTTTGCTTTGCTGGTTGACCCCCCAAACCGCCCAATCTTCAGTCTTCCTTAGCCTAGTATTGGAATCCCGGACGAGCCCCCAATTGTTAAATATCAACACTTCACCAATTTCTTTAGCTTCCTCATAGGCATGTGATGGAAGACAAAACACTGCTCAGTAGACAATTTCACACTTTATTCTCTTACACAGTTACTTCTAGAAGGGAGATGCGTCCTGCATGACACAGTGCAGCAGATCTCAAAATGGTGGTGTGCCCCTAACAGTTTTATTACTAGCTCTCTCATTCTAGTCTAAACAACAGTGCTTCAGTAACTTTCCACTAGAAGATGGAGCCCTGTTATCTACTTTTTTTCCAGGCAAGCCTGGGCGAGAATCTACCCCCCAAGGACACGTAGTCTAATGCCTTTATTTTTCAGGGCTGTGTCAACTTCAAACTACACTATATGGTTATATGGCATTTTAGTTAATCCAAAACATAGAATTGAGGTACTTCAAATAATTTAATCTCAACAGTAATTAAGAGTTTAATCAGTTATTACATAATATATTATTAAGTGCAATTTTTTGTGATGGGTGGTGAGAAAAACTATGAGTGCCAAATTCCTATCAGAAACGCCAAGGTAGCAGTTTAAAATTAAATGGAGTTTGTCGGATTTTGATTTTTTGTGAAAAATATTTTGATTTAAGAATTATGAAAAAAAGACTTTACTGTTAAGTTTCACATATTTGCTTTCTCACAAGTGCAACACATCTTCTGCTCTAAACTGGTTTTGTCTTTTTCCACTTTTCAGGTTGTCACTCACAGCTGCCTGGTGAGCAACAAAAAAACATTTTCTTAAAATTTACAAAATCATCAAGTTTCATGTTTTTTTCCTAGTTGATAGCAAGACAGAAATGCCACCATCAGTTACATTTTCTAATACAGCCTGTGACTTAGTGTGCAATCTTCTAAATTTAACCTTGCATTTTTCATGTAATTTTTTGGTGCTACGGTGTAATTTTAGTTTCCTTAAAAAATAATTCAGCAGAACTTAGGGGTAAGGATGTCTTTTTAGTAGAAAAAAACAAAGTATACAAAGTATTTTTCAGCAATAAATGAGTTCAGAAAGTTAAAAAGAAAACAGTTGCTATAGCCTACTGTATGTAATTTTTAGGTTTTTTATGGTTTGCTTTTTCAGGTGCATCCACTATCAGATTAACTGGATCTGGATCGACTCGGTGCTCTGGCAGAGTTGAAATCTTTCACAATAACACCTGGGGAACAGTTTCTGATTATAACTGGAACTTAAATGATGCTGAGGTGGTTTGCAGACAGTTAGACTGTGGGTCGGCACTGGAAGTTCCTCAATCAGCTCAATTTGGTGCAGGAACTGGACAGATCTGGCTCGGTGATGTAACATGTTCAGGAAATGAAAGTTCTCTGACTGAATGTCAACACACTGGATGGGGAAACTACTACAACTACTATGGACATTCTTATGATGTTGGTGTCATCTGTTCAGGTGACAAAACTTTTTTATATGGAACATACTGCATAGGGGTGGGTCGTTAAAAACCAAAGAAATGTAAACTTTTTAAAATTATGCCAAAGTGCAAAACATTCAGCCGTGTCTCTAATAAACCTCTGTAAAATTCCTCTGCTTCACTTCAGCAGCATCAGGTAATGTTCATATGTTTATTTGTGGTATTCTTCCGTTTTTGACCTACTGCAGAGTATTTTTAGGGGTTATCTGTTATCAAAAGCCAGGCCAAATCCCCATCATGCTTTTCTGTGTTTTAGCCGCAGTCACTTTGACACAAAAGCATCTTGTCATGGTGAGCTGTGTGACAGGCAGAGGTTGGACCGACGCTAAGGACTCATTTAACTTAAAGGCGGCAGAAAACAGAAAACAAACTTAGAAATACAATACATGAGCACAAGAAATGAAAACTAAATTCAAACTAGGAAGGATGATCATGACGTGGCAAGACATAACCTGACAAAACATGACAACTGAGGAACGACAGCGGGCAGGGAACAACACAGGGCTGGTGTAATCAGGGAATCAGAGATAGGAGGGAATCATAGCTGGGGTAACAGAACTGCAGAACTGAGACCATCAACATGGGACAAGGACTACCAAAGTAAAAACGGAAACTCAGACCAAGTACCAAGATGCAGACTAGACACTAAGATGTGGAAACATAGGAACCTGAAGCACAGAGATGATACAAAACAGAAACCACAATCCAGGGACTAAAGATGTACCATAACCAGAGGGACCATGATCCTAATAATAATCTGAACTATCAGTTCACCAATAAACACAAAGCACTGGGTCCCAGACCCAGTACCTTGACACATCTGCTGTGATGTTTACACCTCTGACGAAGTTTCATGCGTGTCAGCTTTGTTTTTATATATAGATATAAAAATATGGTTATGTACTGATAAATAATCATGATAATTATAATATTTCTGACTATATGAGTCAAAATTAAATCGAATCGGTATCGAATGAATTATAGAAACCAATTGCGATACCAAGCCCTAATACTGCACATCACTGTGTTTTTCACTGTTATGCATCTATATTTTCTTTAAGGGATGTATATTGAAATATAGTTTGTGTTATATCTTTTACATGAAAGGCGTGATCAGATTAACTGGATCTGGATCGACTCGATGTTCTGGCAGAGTTGAAGTTTATCACAATAACAGCTGGGGAACAGTCTGTGATGATGGCTGGGACTTAAATGATGCTGAGGTGGTTTGCAGACAGATAAACTGTGGGTCGGGACTGGAAGTTCCTCAGTCAGCTCACTTTGGTGCAGGAACTGGACAGATTTGGCTTGATCATGTGATCTGTTCAGGAAATGAAAGTTCTCTAACTGAGTGTCAACACAGTGGATTTGGATCAAACACATGTGAACATGGTCAGGATGCTGCTGTCATCTGTTCAGGTGAGAAAACTGAAACACGATATTGCAAGTAAGCCTTTTTTCTTTGTGTACTGTATTCTTGATGTAAAAATGTATTAATGTATTTTTCATCTTCTTTGCCTTTTAGATCTGATCAGGTTAGCTGGTTCTGGATCGAGCCGATGTTCTGGCACAGTTGAAATCTTTCACAATAACGTCTGGGGAACAGTCTCTGATTATAAATGGGACTTAAATGATGCTGAGGTGGTTTGCAGACAGATAAAGTGTGGGTCTGCACTACAAGCTCCTCGATCAGCTTACTTTGGTGCAGGAACTGGACCAATTTGGCTCAGTGGTGTGAGCTGTTCAGGAAATGAAAGTTCTCTAACTGAATGTCAAAACTCTGGATGGGGATACGACTACTACAGCTACAACCACTACTTCAATGGACATTATTCTGATGCTGGTGTCATCTGTTCAGGTGACATCACTTTTTGACATTGAACATACTGCATGTTAATGTATTTTTGTGTGATATGTATCTTTGTTTTCTTTAAGGGACACATATTAAAACGTAGTTTGTGTCACGTGTTTTTCATTAAAAGGTCCAATCAGATTAACTGGATCTGGATCAAGTCAATGTTCTGGCAGAGTTGAAGTGTATCACAATAACATCTGGGGAACAGTCTGTGATGATGGCTGGGACTTAAATGATGCTGAGGTGGTTTGCAGACAGTTAAACTGTGGGTCGGCACTGCAAGCTCCTCAATCAGTTCACTTTGGTGCAGGAATTGGACAGATTTGGCTTGACAATGTGACCTGTTCAGGAAATGAAAGTTCTCTAACTGAGTGTCAACACAGTGGATTTGGATCAAACACATGTGAACATGGTCAGGATGTTGCTGTCATCTGTTCAGGTGAGATATTCTTTTGATCATCTGATGAATGTTAAACACTGTAAAAACAACCTTTATTCAGACTTCCGTCTTCCACTTATTGATGTGTTTTATAATGGAATTCAGTGTGAACAGTCAAAGTCATCTGTGCAATAAACACACTGTAGAATATTAGAGCGGTAAAATGTTTGCATCTTTCTCTTTCAACGCAGCTCAGATCCAGAGAGCTATACAACACTTTTGAAACAACTGATAAGATTGGAGTTTTCATTTTAAATACCTTAAAAGAACATTTTAATAGTTTCAAATGATCATTTATGAGCTGGACATTTAAGATATTTTCAGAGAGGGAACGTCAGCCAGACATCTGTGTGTGTGTGTGTGTGTGTGTGTGTGTGTGTGTGTGTGTGTGTGTGTGTGTTCCTGTCTAGCTATCTTTGTGGGGACCAAAATCTGCATTCTACTACACTTGTGAGAACCAACACTCACTGGTGAGGACACAAACCGGTCCTCAAAGATTTGAAGGCTTGTAAAGGCGTTCTTGATGCTAAAAATGTGGTTTTAGGGTCAGGGTTACAATTAACTTATGGTTAGGTTTAGGGTAAGGGTTATGGTTAGGCATTCATTTTTAATGGTTAGACTTAGGGTAAGGGGCTAGGGAAAGCATTATATCAGTGAAGGTCCTCACTAAGATAGCTGAACGGGCTTGTGTGTGTGTGTGTGTGTGTGTGTGTGTGTGTGTGTGTGTGTGTGTGTGTGTGTGTGTTAGTGTGTAATTAAGGGAGACCATACCACCGAAAGATGTGATAACGTCTGCAACTTGAACTTTTCTTAGTTCTTTTCAGGTCTTGTAATTGAAACAATTCAAACAAAGTCTCCTGCTTCAACTTTCTTAATGTGGATGTTCTGCAGTCATCACAAACTCTGTCATAATTCAAATTTGGGAGCTGAATGTCTTTCTAGGTCAGGAGGGAATCCTTTGGACTTCTTATAGAATGTCTTTTAGGGTTCAAGCTGTTTTGACTCTCAGTATTACAACTTTTAGTTTACCATTGTGCTATAACTTGGAATCTATGGCTGGACACTAAAAGCATTCTATGTTTGGTCCGCTTCACATCTTCTCTGTGTTTTGTTTGCAGCTGTGCCCATCATTTTAACTGGATCTGGATCGACTCGATGTTCTGGCAGAGTTGAAGTTTATCACAATAACAGCTGGGGAACAGTCTGTGATGATGGCTGGGACTTAAATGATGCTGAGGTGGTTTGCAGACAGTTAAACTGTGGGTCGGCACTGGAAGTTCCTCCATCAGCTCACTTTGGTGCAGGAACTGGACAGATTTGGCTTGATAACGTGACCTGTTCAGGAAGTGAAAGTTCTCTAACTGAGTGTCAACACAGTAGATTTGTATCAAACAAATGTGAACATGGTCAGGATGCTGCTGTCATCTGTTCAGGTGAGAAAACTGTTAGTTAGTCTGTTCATTTGTGTCTTCCATTAAGTCTTTTTGATGTAAGGAAGTATTATAATATTTTTCATGTTCTTTCCCTTTTAGATCTGATTAGATTAGCTGGTTCTGGATCATCTCGATGCTCTGGCAGAGTTGAAGTTTATCATGATAATGTCTGGGGAACAGTTTCTGATTATAACTGGGACTTAAACGATGCTGAGGTAGTTTGCAGACAGTTAAACTGTGGGTCAGCATTAGAAGCTACACTATCATCTAAATTTGGTGCAGGAACTGGACAGGTCTGGCTCAGTTATGTTACCTGTTCAGGAAATGAAAGTTCTCTAACTGAATGTCAACACACTGGATGGGGAAACTACTACTACTACTACTACAGTTTACATTCTTATGATGTTGGTGTCATGTGTTCAGGTGATAACACTTTTTGATATGAGAAAAACTGCATGTTAATGTATTTTGACTGTTATGCATCTGTATTTTCTTTAAGATATGTATTGAAATATAGTTTGTGTTATGTCTTTTACATAAAAGGTGTGATCAGATTAGCTGGATCTGGATCGACTCGATGTTCTGGCAGAGTTGAAGTTTATCACAGTAATAGTTGGGGAACAGTCTGTGATGATGGCTGGGACTTAAATGATGCCGAGGTTGTTTGCAGACAGTTAAACTGTGGGTCAGCACTGGAAGTTCCTCAGTCAGCTCACTTTGGTGCAGGAACTGGACAGATTTGGCTTGATCGTGTGACCTGTTCTGGAAATGAAAGTTCTCTAACTGATTGTCAACACAGTGGATTTCAATCAAACAGATGTGAACATGGTCAGGATGCTGCTGTCATCTGTTCAGGTGTGAAAACTGCTGGATTAACATGATATTGCCAGATAGTCTTTTTTGAGGTAAGGCTGTGTTTAAATGTTTTTCATGTTCTTTGCCTTTTAGATCTGATCAGGTTAGCTGGTTCTGGATCGAGCCGATGTTCTGGCACAGTTGAAATCTTTCACAATAACGTCTGGGGAACAGTCTCTGATTATAAATGGGACTTAAATGATGCTGAGGTGGTTTGCAGACAGATAAAGTGTGGGTCAGCACTACAAGCTCCTCGATCAGCTTACTTTGGTGCAGGAACTGGACCGATTTGGCTCAGTGGTGTGAGCTGTTCAGGAAATGAAAGTTCTCTAACTGAATGTCAAAACTCTGGATGGGGATACGACTACTACAGCTACAGCCACTACTTCAATGGACATTATTCTGATGCTGGTGTCATCTGCTCAGGTGACATCACTTTTTGACATTGAACATACTGCATGTTAATGTATTTTTGTGTGATATGTATCTTTGTTTTCTTTAAGGGACACATATTAAAACGTAGTTTGTGTCACGTGTTTTTCATTAAAAGGTCCAATCAGATTAACTGGATCTGGATCAAGTCAATGTTCTGGCAGAGTTGAAGTGTATCACAATAACATCTGGGGAACAGTCTGTGATGATGGCTGGGACTTAAATGATGCTGAGGTGGTTTGCAGACAGTTAAACTGTGGGTCGGCACTGGAAGTTCCTCAATCAGTTCACTTTGGTGCAGGAATTGGACAGATTTGGCTTGATAATGTCACCTGTTCAGGAAATGAGAGTTCTCTAACTGAGTGTCAACACAGTGGATTTGGATCAAACACATGTGAACATGGTCAGGATGCTGCTGTCATCTGTTCAGGTGAGATATTCTTTTGATCATCTGATGAATGTTAAACACTGTAAAAACAACCTTTATTCAGACTTCCGTCTTCCACTTATTGATGTGTTTTATAATGGAATTCAGTGTGAACAGTCAAAGTCATCTGTGCAATAAACACACTGTAGAATATTAGAGCGGTAAAATGTTTGCATCTTTCTCTTTGTTAAGGGAAAATCCCAAATGGCAAACTGCAAATATAAACAGAAACACAATGAGACAGCGTAATGAATCACATGTACATGGGTGAAGTCTCAAGTGACAGTCACACAGTGTACTTCTTTATTCGTGCATTTATAGTCACTGGTGACAACAGTGAATACGTCTATTCATAGGCAGAGGAATGTTAGTGCGTAGGGAGTGAAGATAAGAGTGGTTGAGGTGTATGTGTGTGTGTTGTGAGATTCAGAAGGACGCGGCCCCTCTTCTTGTTAGGGAGCGCAGATAAAAGTATCCAGCTGTCCTCTTCCTGCTTGTTCAGCTATTATTGCTGTGAGAAAGAATTTATAAAACAGTCTTGTAGTGAACAACAGTCTAAGTCATCAAAAGGTCAACATACAGTATTCTATCATATGCAAACTTGTATCATTAAAAGCTTATACTGACTACTAAGTACAATTTTCCATTGACACTCTTTCAACGCAGCTCAGATCCAGAGAGCTATACAACACTTTTGAAACAACTGATAAGATTGGAGTTTTCATTTTAAATACCTTAAAAGAACATTTTAATAGTTTCAAATGATCATTTATGAGCTGGACATTTAAGATATTTTCAGAGAGGGAACGTCAGCCAGACATCTCTGTGTGTGTGTGTTCCTGTCTAGCTATCTTTGTGGGGACCAAAATCTGCATTCTACTACACTTGTGAGAACCAACACTCACTGGTGAGGACACAAACCGGTCCTCAAAGATTTGAAGGCTTGTAAAGGCGTTCTTGATGCTAAAAATGTGGTTTTAGGGTCAGGGTTACAATTAGCTTATGGTTAGGTTTAGGGTAAGGGTTATGGTTAAGCATTAATTTTTAATGGTTAGACTTAGGGTAAGGGGCTAGGGAAAGCATTATATCAATGAAGGTCCTCACTAAGATAGCTGAACGGGCTTGTGTGTGTGTGTGTGTGTGTGTCTGTGTGTGTGTGTGTGTGGAATGAAGGGAGACCATACCACCGAAAGATTTGCTAAAGTCTGCAACTTGAAGTTTTCTTAGTTCTTTTCAGGTCTTGTAATTGAAACAATTCAAACAAAGTCTCCTGCTTCAACTTTCTTAATGTGGATGTTCTGCAGTCATCACAAACTCTGTCATAATTCAAATTTGGGAGCTGAATGTCTTTCTAGGTCAGGAGGGAATCCTTTGGACTTCTTGTAGACTGTCTTTTAGGGTTCAAGCTGTTTTGACTGTCAGTATTACAACTTTCAGTTTATCATTGTGCTATAACTTGGAATCTATGGCTGGAACCTAAAAGTATTCTATATTTGGTCCCATTCCTATCTTCTTTGTGTTTTGTTTGCAGCTGTGCCCATAATTTTAACTGGATCTGGATCGACTCGATGTTCTGGCAGAGTTGAAGTTTATCACAATAACAGCTGGGGAACAGTCTGTGATGATGGCTGGGACTTAAATGATGCTGAGGTGGTTTGCAGACAGTTAAACTGTGGGTCGGCACTGGAAGTTCCTCCATCAGCTCACTTTGGTGCAGGAACTGGACAGATTTGGCTTGATAACGTGACCTGTTCAGGAAGTGAAAGTTCTCTAACTGAGTGTCAACACAGTGTATTTGGATCAAACAAATGTGAACATGGTCAGGATGCTGCTGTCATCTGTTCAGGTGAGAAAACTGTTAGATAGTCTGTTCATTTGTGTCTTCCATTAAGTCTTTTTGATGTAAGGATTTATAATAATATTTTTCATGTTCTTTGCCTTTTAGATCTGATTAGATTAGCTGGTTCTGGATCATCTCGATGCTCTGGCAGAGTTGAAGTTTATCATGATAATGTCTGGGGAACAGTTTCTGATTATTACTGGGACTTAAACGATGCTGAGGTAGTTTGCAGACAGTTAAACTGTGGGTCAGCATTAGAAGCTACTCTATCATCTAAATTTGGTGCAGGAACTGGACAGGTCTGGCTCAGTTATGTTACCTGTTCAGGAAATGAAAGTTCTCTAACTGAATGTCAACACACTGGATGGGGAAACTACTACTACTACTACTACAGTTTACATTCTTATGATGTTGGTGTCATGTGTTCAGGTGATAACACTTTTTGATATGAGAAAAACTGCATGTTAATGTATTTTTGACTTTTATGCATCTGTATTTTCTTTAAGACATATGTATTGAAATATAGTTTGTGTTATGTCTTTTACATAAAAGGTGTGATCAGATTAACTGGATCTGGATCAACTCGATGTTCTGGCAGAGTTGAAGTTTATCACAATAACAGCTGGGGAACAGTCTGTGATGATGGCTGGGACTTAAATGATGCTGAGGTGGTTTGCAGACAGATAAACTGTGGGTCGGCACTGGAAGTTCCTCAATCCGCTCACTTTGGTGCAGGAACTGGACAGATTTGGCTCAGTGATGTGACCTGTTCAGGAAATGAAAGTTCTCTAACTGAGTGTCAACACAGTGGATTTGGATCAAACAGATGTGAACATGGTCAGGATGCTGCTGTCATCTGTTCAGGTGCGAAAACTGCTGGAACAACATGATATTGCCAGATAGTCTTTTTTGAGGTAAGGCTGTGTTTAAATGTTTTTCATGTTCTTTGCCTTTTAGATCTGATCAGGTTAGCTGGTTCTGGATCGAGCCGATGTTCTGGCAGAGTTGAAATCTTTCACAATAACGTCTGGGGAACAGTCTCTGATTATAAATGGGACTTAAATGATGCTGAGGTGGTTTGCAGACAGTTAAATTGTGGGTCTGCACTACGAGCTCCTCGATCAGCTTACTTTGGTGCAGGAACTGGACCGATTTGGCTCAGTGGTGTGAGCTGTTCAGGAAATGAAAGTTCTCTAACTGAATGTCAAAACTCTGGATGGGGAAACTACTACTACTACTACTACAACAACAACTACTACTACAATGGACATTATTCTGATGCTGGTGTCATCTGTTCAGGTGACATCACTTTTTGATATGGAACATACTGCATGTTAATGTATTTTTGTGTGATATGTAACTTTGTTTTAAGGGACATGTATTAAAACATAGTTTGTGTCACGTGTTTTTCATTAAAAGGTCCAATCAGATTAACTGGATCTGGATCAAGTCAATGTTCTGGCAGAGTTGAAGTTTATCACAATAACAGCTGGGGAACAGTCTGTGGTGATGGCTGGGACTTAAATGATGCTGAGGTGGTTTGCAGGCAGTTAAACTGTGGGTCGGCACTGGAAGTTCCTCAGTCAGCTCACTTTGGTGCAGGAACTGGACAGATTTGGCTTGATAATGTGACCTGTTCAGGAAATGAAAGTTCTCTAACTGAGTGTCAACACAGTGGATTTGGATCAAACAGATGTGAACATGGTCAGGATGTTGCTGTCATCTGTTCAGGTGAGATATTCTTTTGATCATCTGATGAATGTTAATCATTGTAAAAACAACCTTTTTTTAGACCTCCATCTTTCACTTATTGATGTGTTTTTTAATTAAATTCAGTGTGAACAGTGAAATTCATCTGTGCAATAACCACACTGTTGAGTATTTGAGCGGTAAAATGTTTGCATCTTTCTCTTTCAAAGCAGCTCAGATCCAGAGAGCTATACGTTACTTTTTAATAACTTACAAAATTACAGATTTCATTTTAAATACCTTAAAAGAACATTTTAACAGTTTCAAATGATCATTTATGAGTGGGACATGGAAGATATTTTCAGAGAGTGAAAGTAATGCAAACATCTGTGTGTGTGTGTGTGAGTGTGTGTGTTTAAGGGAGACCACACCCCTGAAAGATTTGCTAAAGTCTGCAACTTGAAGTTTTCTTAGTTCTTTTCAGGTCTTGTAATTGAAACAATTCAAACAAAGTCTCCTGCTTCAACTTTCGTAATGTGGATGTTCTGCAGTCATCACAAACTCTGTCATAATTCAAATTTGGGAGCTGAATGTCTTTCTAGGTCAGGAGGGAATCCTTTGGACTTCTTACAGACTGTCTTTTAGGGTTCAACCTGTTTTGACTGTCAGTATTACACCTTTCAGTTTACCATTGTGCTATAACTTGGAATCTATGGCTGGACACAAAACGTATTCTGTTTGGTCTGCTTCACATCTTCTCTGTGTTTTGTTTGCAGCTGTGCCCATCATTTTAACTGGATCTGGATCGACTCGATGTTCTGGCAGAGTTGAAATTTATCACAATAACAGCTGGGGAACAGTCTGTGATGATGGCTGGGACTTAAATGATGCTGAGGTGGTTTGCAGACAGTTAAACTGTGGGTCGGCACTGGAAGTTCCTCAATCAGCTGACTTTGGTGCAGGAACTGGACAGATTTGGCTCAACAATGTGACCTGTTCAGGAAATGAAAGTTCTCTAACTGAATGTCAACACAGTGGATTTGGATCAAACAGATGTGAACATGGACAGGATGCTGCTGTCATCTGTTCAGGTGTGAAGACTGTTAGATAGTCTGTTCATTTGTGTCTTCCATTAAGTCTTTTTGATGTAAGGATTTATTATAATATTTCTAATGTTCCTTCCTTTTTAGATCTGATTAGATTAGCTGGTTCTGGATCATCTCGATGCTCTGGCAGAGTTGAAGTTTATCGTGATAATATGTGGGGAACAGTTTCTGATAATAACTGGGACTTAAATGATGCTGAGGTCGTTTGCAGACAGTTAAACTGTGGGTCTGCACTAGAAGCTACTCTATCATCTAAATTTGGTGCAGGAACTGGACAGGTCTGGCTCAGTGATGTCACCTGTTCAGGAAATGAAAGTTCTCTAACTGAATGTCAACACACTGGATGGGGAAACTACTATTACTACTACTACAGTTTACATTCTTATGATGTTGGTGTCATGTGTTCAGGTGATAACACTTTTTGATATGAGAAAAACTGCATCTTAATGTATTTTTGAGTGTTATGCATCTCATTTTTCTTTAAGATAAGTATTGAAATATAGTTTGTGTTATGTCTTTTACATAAAAGGTGTGATCAGATTAACTGGTTCTGGATCGACTCGATGTTCTGGCAGAGTTGAAGTTTATCACAATAACAGCTGGGGAACAGTCTGTGATGATGGCTGGGACTTAAATGATGCTGAGGTGGTTTGCAGACAGATAAACTGTGGGTCCGCACTACAAGCTCCTCGATCAGCTCACTTTGGTGCAGGAACTGGACAGATTTGGCTTGATCATGTGACCTGTTCAGGAAATGAAAGTTCTCTAACTGAGTGTCAACACAGTGGATTTGGATCAAACACATGTGAACATGGTCAGGATGCTGCTGTCATCTGTTCAGGTGTGAAAACTGCTGGATCAACATGATATTGCCAGATAGTCTTTTTTGAGGTACAGCTGTGTTTAAATGTTTTTCATGTTCTTTGCCTTTTAGATCTGATCAGGTTAGCTGGTTCTGGATCGAGCCGATGTTCTGGCAGAGTTGAAATCTTTCACAATAACATGTGGGGAACAGTCACTGATTATAAATGGGACTTAAATGATGCTGAGGTGGTTTGCAGACAGTTAAACTGTGGGTATGCACTACGAGCTCCTCGATCAGCTTACTTTGGTCCAGGAACTGGACAGATTTGGCTCGGTGGTGTGACATGTTCAGGAAATGAAAGTTCTCTAACTGAATGTCAAAACTCTGAATGGGGAAACTACTACTACTACTACAACAACTACTACTACTACAATGGACATTATTCTGATGCTGGTGTCATCTGTTCAGGTGACATCACTTTTTGACATTGAACATACTGCATGTTAATGTATTTTTCTTCAATATGTATCTTTGTTTTAAGCGACATGTATTAAAACATAGTTTGTGTCACGCGTTTTTCATTAAAAGGTCCAATCAGATTAACTGGATCTGGATCGACTCAATGTTCTGGTAGAGTTGAAGTTTATCACAATAACAGCTGGGGAACAGTCTGTGATGATGGCTGGGACTCAAATGATGCTGAGGTGGTTTGCAGACAGTTAAACTGTGGGTCGGCACTGGAAGTTCCTCAATCAGCTCACTTTGGTGCAGGAACTGGACAGATTTGGCTTGATAATGTGACCTGTTCAGGAAATGAAAGTTCTCTAACTGAGTGTCAACACAGTGGATTTGGATCAAACACATGTGAACATGGTCATGATGTTGCTGTCATCTGTTCAGGTGAGATATTCTCTTGATGATCTGAGAAATATTAAACGATGTGGAAACAGCCTTTTTTTAGACCTCTGTCTTTCACTTATTGATGTATTCTATAATTAAATTCAGTGTGAACAGTGAAATTCATCTGTGCAATAACCACACTGTTGAGTATTTGAGCGGTAAAATGTTTGCATCTTGCTCTATAAACGCGGCTCAGATCCAAAGAGCTATATGTTACCTTTTAATGACTTACAAGATTACAGATTTCATTTTAAATACCTTAAAGGAACATTTTAATAGTTTCGAATGATCATTTATGAGTGGGACATGGAAGATATTTTCAAAGAATGAAAGTAAGGCAGACATCTGTGTGTGTGTCTGTGTGTATGTGTGTGTTTAAGGGAGACCACACCCCTGAAAGATTTGCTAAAGTTTGCAACTTGAAGTTTTCTTAGTTTTTTTCAGGTCTTGTAATTGAAACAATTCAAACAAAGTCTCCTGCTTCAACTTTCTTAATGTGGATGTTCTGCAGTCATCACAAACTCTGTCATAATTCAAATTTGGGAGCTGAATGTCTTTCTAGGTCAGGAGTGAATTCATTGGACTTCTTATAGACTGTCTTTTAGGGTTCAAGCTGTTTTGACTGTCAGTATTAAACCTTTTAGTTCACCATTGTGCTATAACTTGGAATCTATGGCTGGACACTGTAACAGCAGTCTGGCGAGGCGGGAGAGGCTAGCAGGTCCAGCAGGCATGTGGTGTGGAGGTTAGCTGAAATACCCGAAGCCAGTCGGTTAAATCCAATAACAGACCTTTATTTGGTGTCAGCAACAATACACCATACCAGCCAGGTCTCCACGGCTCTGCTCTGTCCGTACATACATGTGCGGGGATCGGTAGTCGCAGGCGCCAGGCCGTTACAACAGTAAGGTTTCTTAGAGAGAAGGAACATGAGCAGCATGAAAATGGATGCCGCTAACAACACACACCCACTAGGAGACTCCCACAACTACTACAATAGTAGGGCAACCCCCCCTAGTGGTGCTATAACCCAAAAGGGTTGTTACAACACTAAAAGCATTCTATGTTTGGTCCGCTTCACATCTTCTCTGTGTTTTGTTTGCAGCTGTGCCCATCATTTTAACTGGATCTGGATCGACTCGATGTTCTGGCAGAGTTGAAGTTTATCACAATAACAGCTGGGGAACAGTCTGTGATGATGGCTGGGACTTAAATGATGCTGAGGTGGTTTGCAGACAGTTAAACTGTGGGTCTGCACTGGAAGTTCCTCCATCAGCTCACTTTGGTGCAGGAACTGGTCAAATTTGGCTTGATAATGTGACCTGTTCAGGAAATGAAAGTTCTCTAGCTGAGTGTCAACACAGTGGATTTGGATCAAACAGATGTGAACATGTACAGGATGCTGCTGTCATCTGTTCAGGTGTGAAAACTGTTAGATAGTCTGTTCATTTGTGTCTTCCATTAAATCTTTTTGATGTAAGGATTTATTATAATACTTTTCATGTTCTTTCCCTTTTAGATCTGATTAGATTAGCTGGATCTGGATCATCCCGATGCTCTGGCAGAGTTGAAGTTTATCATGATAATGTCTGGGGAACAGTTTCTGATAATAACTGGGTCTTAAACGATGCTGAGGTGGTTTGCAGACAGATAAACTGTGGGTCTGCACTAGAAGCTACTCCATCATCTAAATTTGGTGCAGGAACTGGACAGGTCTGGCTCAGTGGTGTGACCTGTTCAGGAAATGAAAGTTCTCTAACTGAATGTCAACACACTGGATGGGGAAACTACTACAACTACTACTACAGTTTACATTCTTCTGATGTTGGTGTCATGTGTTCAGGTGACATGACTTTTTGATATGAATGAATTGCATGTTAATGTTTTTTTAGAGTTATGCATCTGTATTTTCTTTAAGACATCTGTATTGACATATAGTTTGTGTTATGTCTTTTACATAAAAGGTGTGATCAGATTAACTGGATCTGGATCGACTCGATGTTCTGGCAGGGTTGAAGTTTATCACAATAACAGCTGGGGAACAGTCTGTGATGATGGCTGGGACTTAAATGATGCTGAGGTGGTTTGCAGACAGTTAAACTGTGGGTCTGCACTGCAAGCTCCTCGATCAGCTTATTTTGGTGCAGGAACTGGACAGATTTGGCTCAGTGGTCTGACCTGTTCAGGAAATGAAAGTTCTCTAACTGAGTGTCAACACAGTGGATTTGGATCAAACACATGTGAACATGGTCAGGATGCTGCTGTCATCTGTTCAGGTGTGAAAACTGCTGGATAGAGGTGATATTGCAAGTTAGTCTTTTTTTGAGGTAAAGATGTATTTAAATGTTTTTCATGTTCTTTGCCTTTTAGATCTGATCAGATTAGCTGGTTCTGGATCGACTCGATGTTCTGGCAGAGTTGAAATCTTTCACAATAACATGTGGGGAACAGTCACTGATTATAACTGGGACTTAAATGATGCTGAGGTGGTTTGCAGACAGATAAACTGTGGGTCTGCACTACAAGCTCCTCGATCAGCTTATTTTGGTGCAGGAACTGGACAGATTTGGCTCAGTGGTGTGACCTGTTCAGGAAATGAAAGTTCTCTAACTGAATGTCAACACTCTGGATGGGGAAACTACTACTACTACAACAACTACTACTACTACTACTTTGGACATTATTCTGATGCTGGTGTCATCTGTTCAGGTGACATCACTTTTTGACATGGAACATACTGCATGTTAATGTATTTTTATGTGATATGTATCTTTATTTTCTTTAAGGGACATATGTTAAAGAATAGTTTGTGTTATGTCTTTTACATAAAAGGTCCAATCAGATTAACTGGATCTGGATCAAGTCAATGTTCTGGTAGAGTTGAAGTTTACCACAATAACAGCTGGGGAACAGTCTGTGATGATGGCTGGGACTTAAATGATGCTGAGGTGGTTTGCAGACAGTTAAACTGTGGGTCGGCACTGGAAGTTCCTCAGTCAGCTCACTTTGGTGCAGGAACTGGACAGATTTGGCTTGATCATGTGACCTGTTCAGGAAATGAGAGTTCTCTAACTGAGTGTCAACACAGTGGATTTGGATCAAACAGATGTGAACATGGTCAGGATGCTGCTGTCATCTGTTCAGGTGAGATATTCTTTGGCTCATCTGATGAATGTTAATCACTGTAAAAACAACCTTTTTTTAGACCTCTGTCTTTCACTTCTTAGCGTGTTCTATAATGAAATTCAGTGTAAACAGTCAAATTCATCTGTGCAATAGCAACACTATTGAGTATTTGAGCGGTAAAATGTTTGCATCTCTCTCTATAAAGGCGGCTCAGATCCAGAGAGCTATACATTACCTTTTAAAGAACTTATAAGATTAGAAATTTCATTTTAAATACCTTAAAGGAACATTTTAATAGTTTGAAATGAACCTTTATGAGTGGGACATGGAAGATATTTTCAGAGAGGGGAGATAAGCCACACTCTGTGTGTGTGTGTGTGTGTGTGTGTGTGTAGGTGTTTGTGTGTGTGTGTGTGTGTGTGTGTGTGTGTGTGTGTGTGTGAGTGTGCGTGTTTAAGGGAGACCACACCCCTGTAAGATTTGCTAAAGTCTGCAACTTGAAGTTTTCTTAGTTCTTTTCAGGTCCTGTAATTGAAACAATTCAAACAAAGTCTCCTGCTTCAACTTTCTTAATGTGGATTTTCTGCAGTCATCACAAACTCTGTCATAATTCAAATTTGGGAGCTGAATGTCTTTCTAGGTCAGGAGGGAATCCTTTGGACTTCTTATAGACTGTTTTATAAGGGTTCAAGCTGTTTTGACTGTCAGTATTACACCTTTCAGTTTACCATTGTCAGTGTTGGGAAGGTTACTTTTAAAATGTATTCCATTACAGAATACTGAATACATGCCCCAAAATGTATTCTGTAACGTATTCCGTTACGTTATTCAATGAGAGTAACGTATTCTGAATACTTTGGATTACTTAATATATTATCATGCTGTTTACAACTACGTGAATGTACTATTGCTGTGATTTTTTACTGTTACTGAAGGTCCGCGGCTCCGAACAGTAGTAAAGGGACCTCTGGCTAATACAGTGGGTTCCGTGTCGGGCTGGTAGCCGAAAAATAGCTTTACTTTGTTGTCTGGGTCAACTTTGCTTGCCAGAGACAGAGAGAGGTGTTGAAAGGCTGCTCCAACGGAACTTTCTTTTTCCGGAAGAAAACACGAACACAGTGTACAGTTGAGTCTTAATAGCTTACTTACAAATGGGCTCGTCAGGCACTCTTCTTGGCTGCAGTGGTTATTATTATATTTACATGCTTCCAGCTCCGTTTTTGCTCCGTGACAGCTCGGACTTTTCCTTTCTCCCTCCCTCGCTCACAGACACATAACGTGTATGGTAGTCCATTCTCCCTGCAGCACGGACTACACTGCCCATGAGGCTACATTCTTTAGGGCCATGCCTGTAGCATTCTGTCTATTAGCTTAGCACAACAACAACAAAAAAGCGCTCTCTCACCCAGGAAACACGCAGAGAGAGAGCGCGTCACCCTGTAACCATGGCAACCGTAACGCTGCTGCCTGGAACAACAGAACACAGCTGTCAAACAAACCCAAACAATCCTGACCTGCGAGAATATGAAACAGGAAAGTACCGCCATGTAATCCATTTATTTCAACAAAGTAACTGTATTCTGAATACCACCTTTTTAAACGGTAACTGTAACGGAATACAGTTACTCATATTTTGTATTCTAAATACGTAACGGCGGTACATGTATTCCGTTACTCCCCAACACTGACCATTGTGCTATAACTTGGAATCTATGGCTGGAAACTAAAAGTATTCTATGTTTGGTCCGCTTCACATCTTCTCTGTGTTTTGTTTGCAGCTGTGTCCATCATTTTAACTGGATCTGGATCGACTCGATGTTCTGGCAGAGTTGAAGTTTATCACAATAACAGCTGGGGAACAGTCTGTGATGATGGCTGGGACTTAAATGATGCTGAGGTGGTTTGCAGACAGTTAAACTGTGGGTCAGCACTGGAAGTTCCTCAGTCAGCTCACTTTGGTGCAGGAACTGGACAGATTTGGCTTGATCATGTGACCTGTTCAGGAAGTGAAAGTTCTCTAACTGAGTGTCAACACAGTGGATTTGGATCAAACACATGTGAACATGGTCAGGATGCTGCTGTCATCTGTTCAGGTGTGAAAACTGCTGCAATGAGGTAATATTGCAAGGTAGTCTTTTTTGATGTAAGGGTGTATTAAAATGTTTTTCATGTTCTTTCCCTTTTAGATCTGATTAGATTAGCTGGTTCTGGATCATCTCGATGTTCTGGCAGAGTTGAAGTTTATCACAATAATGTCTGGGGAACAGTCTCTGATTATAACTGGAACTTAAATGATGCTGAGGTGGTTTGCAGACAGTTAAACTGTGGGTCGGCAGTGGAAGCTACTCCATCATCTAAATTTGGTGCAGGAACTGGACAGGTTTGGCTCAGTGATGTGACCTGTTCAGGAAATGAAAGTTCTCTAACTGAATGTCAACACACTGGATGGGGAAACTATTATAACTTCAACTACTATGGACATTATTATGATGTTGGTGTCATCTGTTCAGGTGATAACACTTTTTGATATGGAACATACTGCATGTCAGTATGTTTTTGAGTGTTTTGCATCTGTATTTTTCTTTAAGAGATGTATAATAAACTATAATTTGTGTTATATCTTCTACACAAAAGGTGTGATCAGATTAACTGGATCTGGATCGACTCAATGTTCTGGCAGGGTTGAAGTTTATCACAGTAACAGCTGGGGAACAGTCTGTGATGTTGGCTGGGACTTAAATGATGCTGAGGTGGTCTGCAGGCAGTTAAACTGTGGGTCGGCACTGGAAGTTCCTCAATCAGCTCACTTTGGTGCAGGAATTGGACAGATTTGGCTTGATCATGTGACCTGTTCAGGAAGTGAAAGTTCTCTAACTGAGTGTCAACACAGTGAATTTGGATCAAACACATGTGAACATGGTCAGGATGCTGCTGTCATCTGTTCAGGTGTGAAAACTGCTCGATACAGGTGATATTGCAAGTTAGTCTTCGTTGATTTATTTAACTGTTTTTCATGTTCTTTGCCTTTTAGATCTAATCAGGTTAGCTGGATCTGGATCGAGCCGATGCTCTGGCAGAGTTGAAATATTTCACAATAACGTCTGGGGAACAGTCTCTGATTATAAATGGGACTTAAATGATGCTGAGGTTGTTTGCAGACAGATAAACTGTGGGTCTGCACTACAAGCTCCTCGATCAGCTTACTTTGGTGCAGGAACTGGACAGATTTGGCTCAGTGGTGTGAGCTGTTCAGGAAATGAAAGTTCTCTAACTGAATGTCAAAACTCTGGATGGGGAAACTACTACTACTACTACTACAATGGACATTATTCTGATGCTGGTGTCATCTGTTCAGGTGACATCACTTTTTGACATGGAACATACTGAATGTTAATGTATTTTTGTTCAATATGTATCTTTGCTTTAAGGGACATATATTAAAACATAGTTTCTGTCATGTTTTTTTTACATTAAAAGGTCCAATCAGATTAACTGGATCTGGATCAAGTCAGTGTTCTGGCAGAGTTGAAGTTTATCACAATAACAGCTGGGGAACAGTCTGTGATGATGGCTGGGACTTAAATGATGCTGAGGTGGTTTGCAGACAGTTAAACTGTGGGTCTGCACTGGAAGTCCCTCAATCAGCTGACTTTGGTACAGGACCTGGACAGATTTGGCTTGATAATGTGACCTGTTCAGGAAATGAGAGTTCTCTAACTGAGTGTCAACACAGTGGATTTGGATCAAACAGATGTGAACATGGTCAGGATGCTGCTGTCATCTGTTCAGGTGAGATATTCTTTTGATCATCTGATGAATGTTAATCACTGTAAAAACAACCTTTTTTTAGACCTCTGTCTTTCACTTCTTAGCGTGTTCTATAATGAAATTCAGTGTAAACAGTCAAATTCATCTGTGCAATAGCAACACTATTGAGTATTTGAGCGGTAAAATGTTTGCATCTCTCTCTATAAACGCGGCTCAGATCCAGAGAGCTATACATTACTTTTTAAAGAACTTACAAGATTAGAAATTTCATTTTAAATACCTTAAAGGAACATTTTAATGTTTTGAAATGAACATTTATGAGCGGAAAATGGAAGATATTTTCAGAGAGGGGAGATTAGCCACACTGTGTGTGTGTGTGTGTGTGTGTGTGTGAGTGTGTGTGTGTTTGTGTGTGTTTAAGGGAGACCACACCCCTGTAAGATTTGCTAAAGTCTGCAACTTGAAGTTTTCTTAGTTCTTTTCAGGTCTTGTAATTGAAACAATTCAAACAAAGTCTCCTGCTTCAACTTTCTTAATGTGGATGTTCTGCAGTCATCATAAACTCTGTCATAATTCAAATTTGGGAGCTGAATGTCTTTCTAGGTCAGGAGTGAATCCTTTGGACTTCTTATAGACTGTTTTTTAGGGTTCAAGCTGTTTTGACTGTCAGTATTACACCTTTCAGTTTATCATTGTGCTATAACTTGGAATCTATGGCTGGACACTAAACGTATTCTATGTTTGGTCCGCTTCACATCTTCTCTGTGTTTTGTTTGCAGCTGTGTCCATCATTTTAACTGGATCTGGATCGACTCGATGTTCTGGCAGAGTTGAAGTTTATCACAATAACAGCTGGGGAACAGTCTGTGATGATAGCTGGGACTTAAATGATGCTGAGGTGGTTTGCAGACAGCTAAACTGTGGGTCTGCACTGGAAGTTCCTCCATCAGCTCACTTTGGTGCAGGAACTGGTCAGATTTGGCTTGATAATGTGACCTGTTCAGGAAATGAAAGTTCTCTAGCTGAGTGTCAACACAGTGGATTTGGATCAAACAGATGTGAACATGGTCAGGATGCTGCTGTCATCTGTTCAGGTGTGAAAACTGTTAGATAGTCTGTTCATTTGTGTCTTCCATTAAATCTTTTTGATGTAAGGATTTATTATAATACTTTTCATGTTCTTTGCCTTTTAGATCTGATTAGATTAGCTGGTTCTGGATCATCTCGATGCTCTGGCAGAGTTGAAGTTTATCATGATAATATGTGGGGAACAGTCTCTGATTCCAACTGGAACTTAAATGAAGCTGAGGTGGTTTGCAAACAGATAAACTGTGGGTCTGCACTAGAAGCTACTCTATCATCTAAATTTGGTGCAGGAACTGGACAGGTCTGGCTCAGTGGTGTGACCTGTTCAGGAAATGAAAGTTCTCTAACTGAATGTCAACACACTGGATGGGGAAACTACTACTACTACTACAGTTTACATTCTTATGATGTTGGTGTTATGTGTTCAGGTGACATGACTTTTTGATATGAATGAACTGCATGTTAATGTTTTTTTTAGAGTTATGCATGTGTATTTTCTTTAAGACATATGTATTGAAATATAGTTTGTGTTATGTCTTTTACATAACAGGTGTGATCAGATTAACTGGATCTGGATCAACTCGATGTTCTGGCAGAGTTGAAGTTTATCACAGTAACAGCTGGGGAACAGTCTGTGATGATGGCTGGGACTTAAATGATGCTGAGGTGGTTTGCAGACAGTTAAACTGTGGGTCGGCACTGGAAGTTCCTCAATCAGCTCACTTTGGTGCAGGAACTGGACAGATTTGGCTTGATCATGTGACCTGTTCAGGAAATGAAAGTTCTCTAGCTGAGTGTCAACACAGTGGATTTGGATCAAACACATGTGAACATGGTCAGGATGCTGCTGTCATCTGTTCAGGTGTGAAAACTGCTGGATAGAGGTGATATTGCAAGTTAGTCTTTTTTTGAGGTAAAGATGTATTTAAATGTTTTTCATGTTCTTTGCCTTTTAGATGTGATCAGGTTAGCTGGTTCTGGATCGAGCCGATGTTCTGGCAGAGTTGAAATCTTTCATAATAACATGTGGGGAACAGTCTCTGATTATAAATGGGACTTAAATGATGCTGAGGTTGTTTGCAGACAGATAAACTGTGGGTCGGCACTACAAGCTCCTCGATCAGCTTACTTTGGTGCAGGAACTGGACAGATTTGGCTCAGTGGTGTGAGCTGTTCAGGAAATGAAAGTTCTCTAACTGAATGTCAAAACTCTGGATGGGGAAACTACTACTATTACAATGGACATTATTCTGACGCTGGTGTCATCTGTTCAGGTGATATCACTTTTTGATATTGAACATTCTTCATGTTAATGTATTTTTGTGTGATATGTAACTTTGTTTTAAGGGACATATATTAAAACATAGTTTCTGTCATGTTTTTTTCATTAAAAGGTCCAATCAGATTAACTGGATCTGGATCAAGTCAGTGTTCTGGCAGAGTTGAAGTTTACCACAATAACAGCTGGGGAACAGTCTGTGATGATGGCTGGGACTTAAATGATGCTGAGGTGGTTTGCAGACAGTTAAACTGTGGGTCGGCACTGGAAGTTCCTCAATCAGCTCACTTTGGTGCAGGAACTGGACAGATTTGGCTTGACAATGTGACCTGTTCAGGAAATGAAAGTTCTCTAACTGAGTGTCAGCACAGTGGATTTGGATCAAACAGATGTGAACATGGTCAGGATGTTGCTGTCATCTGTTCAGGTGAGATATTCTTTTGATTAATACCCTGTTAATATAAACTTCAATCGCCTCCGCCTCTCATTCATGTGCTTGCCAAGGCCCTGCAAGTGTGTGAGTCAATGAGAAACCCTAGGCACAAAACATTAGACCACAAAACACACAATCTCGACTTTTTTCACAGATCATATCTGCGCTTACGTTTAGCACATAAATTATTCTCTGTGCGATGTATGTGGGAAGACAGTTAAATACTGTGGCAACACAAGAAACCTTTTAAAAAACAAAAAGTGGTGAGGTGGCTCTCACTCAATGGGAGTTGGCTATTCTGATTCACTACAAAGTGAATGACACATCACTACTGTGGAATATTTGAGTGGTAAAATGTTGAACCTTTCTCTAAAAATGCAGCTCTGATCTAAAGAGAAATACAGTGAAGTTTAAAGAACTTACAAAATTACAGATATAATTTTAATCACCTTAAAGGAAAGTTTTAATATTTTCAAATGCACATTTATGAGCATGACATGGAAGATATCGTCAGAGTGGGGGGAGTCAGCCAGACATCTGTGTATGTGTCTTTAAGGAAGACTACATTCCTTAGACATTTTATAGAGTCTGGAATGTGAAGTTTTCTTAGTTCTTTCCAGGTCTTGTAATTCAAACACAGTCTTATCCTTCAGCTTTCTTAATGTGGATGTTCTGCAGTCCTCACAAATTTCTATCATATTTCAAATTTGGGAGTTTTCCTTCTAAATCAGGAGAAAATCCTTTGGGACTTTCTATTAAGGGTTTTTTTTTTTTAGGCTGAAGTTGTTCTGACTGTCACTTTTATGTCTTTCAGTTTACCATTCTGCTATACTTGGGTATCTATGGCTGGACACTAAAAGTATTATTTTTTCTGTCCCCTTCATATCATCTCTCTGTTTTGTTTTCAGCTGTGCCCATCATTTTAACTCGATGGTCTGGTAGAGCTGAGGTTTATCAGGTTGTGCTGTTTGCTATGAGTTGATCTTTAAGCATTCCATGCAGCTTCTGACCCTGAACTATTGTCCTGAAATTTGGGTAGTGACTGAACAAATTAGATCATAGATATAAGCAGAAATAAGCTTATTGTTTTAGTGTGTCTGTAGTACAGTGGCTTGCAAAAGTATTCGGCCCCCTTGAACTTTTCCACATTTTCTCACATTACAACCACAAACATGAATCAGTTTTATTGGAATTCCACGTGAAAGACCAATACAAAGTGGTGTACACGTGAGAAGTGGAACAAAAATCATACATGATTCCAAACATTTTTTACAAATAAATAACTGCAAAGTGGGGTGTGCGTAATTATTCAGCCCCCTTTGGTCTGAGTGCAGTCAGTTGCACATAGACATTGCCTGATGAGTGCTAATGACAAAATAGAGTGCACCTGTGTGTAATCTAATGTCAGTACAAATACAGCTGCTCTGTGACGGCCGCAGAGGTTGTCTAAGAGAGTACTGGGAGCAACAACTCCATGAAGTTCAAAGAACACACCAGACAGGTCAGGGATAAAGTTATAGAGAAATTTAAAGCAGGCTTAGGCTACAAAAAGATTTCCCAAGCCTTGAACATCCCACGGAGCACTGTTCAAGCGATCATTCAGAAATGGAAGCAGTATGGCACAACTGTAAACCTACCAAGACAAGGCCGTCCACCTAAACTCACAGGCCGAACAAGGAGAGCGCTGATCAGAAATGCAGCCAAGAGGCCCATGGTGACTCTGGACGAGCTGCAGAGATCTACAGCTCAGGTGGGGGAATCTGTCCATAGGACAACTATTAGCCGTGCACTGCACAAAGTTGGCCTTTATGGAAGAGTGGCAAGAAGAAAGCCATTGTTAACAGAAAACCATAAGAAGTCCCGTTTGCAGTTTGCCACAAGCCATGTGGGGGACACAGCAAACATGTGGAAGAAGGTGCTCTGGTCAGATGAGACCAAAATGGAACTTTTTGGCCAAAATGCAAAACACTGTGTGGCGGAAAACTAACACTGCACATCACTCTGAACACACCATCCCCACTGTCAAATATGGTGGTGGCAGCATCATGCTCTGGGGGTGCTTCTCTTCAGCAGGGACAGGGAAGCTGGTCAGAGTTGATGGGAAGATGGATGGAGCCAAATACAGGGCCATCTTGGAAGAAAACCTCTTGGAGTCTGCAAAAGACTTGAGACTAGGGCGGAGGTTCACCTTCCAGCAGGACAACGACCCTAAACATAAAGCCAGGGCAACAATGGAATGGTTTAAAACAAAACATATCCATGTGTTAGAATGGCCCAGTCAAAGTCCAGAGGCAAGATCTGAAAACTGCTGTTCACAAACGCTGTCCATCTAATTTGACTGAGCTGGAGCTGTTTTGCAAAGAAGAATGGGCAAGGATTTCAGTCTGTAGATGTGCAAAGCTGGTAGAGACACACCCGAAAAGACTGGCAGCTGTAATTGCAGCAAATGGTGGTTCTACAGAGTATTGACTCAGGTGTAATTATTCAGCCCCCTCACTTTTCACCCCACCATCAAAATCACTGTTGTTTTCAAAATTAAATAATTTATGTTCAATTGGATCAGCTGCAGCTGCCCAGCCAAGGAAACTCATGTCTTTAAGCTCATGCCAGAGAAGGTTTGGACCTCAGTAGTTAGTGAGTTAGTGAGCTCTTTAGAAACATCCATTCTTAGATGCTATTTTTAACCATTTTAACAATAGATGCTATATGCTTTTTTTTTTTTTTTGGTTTACCTGTGACAATGAAACTGAAGACTAAATTAAAAAATCAAGAGGTATGGGCCTGTACTTCTGTCCAAATAGCAAATCTTTGAGATGATGTATGTAAACCGTTAGTGTTGTTTTTCTGGGTATTAAAAATAAATAAATGTTTTATCTTGGTTTACAGGTATTTCTCCAAGTCCAACAAAACCTCCTGGTATGAGAAAAATCAATTTTCTTTTTTCTTCATTGACAGATATAGTTAAACTCATTCTGTAGTTGTTACACTTAAAACATTGAATCTAAAGTCACTGGCACCATCTGTAGCATTTTAAATATGACAAAGTTTCAAAGGAGAGCTCATCACAGTAATTTTAGTTGTGATCACAGAACAGAAACTCTCATTTCTATTGTTCATCATTTGCATATAAATGGTTAAGATTGTTTTCAGATTTTTTTTTTGTTTTTAATAACTAATATTTAACATACACATGCGAGATTTAAGGGAAAAAAACAGAACAACATATTTTAATAATGTTGGTGTTGACTAATTACTGAATCCTAATTTTGTATTAGGATATATACTCAAGTAAACAGTTGTGGTCGGCCATTTTCAAACAGTCACGGGCTTGACTGTTGTGATAATTTTAGACCTCTAATTATTGCTTTTACTTTAAATTTAACACGGTGGAATAATTGTATGGCACCAATCTTCATTCACTTTAGAAAAAACAAGTGTGTGCACATGTTTGATTTTTTTTTTCTTTTTTTTTTTAATTTGCCTAAGCCAGAAGTTTGCTATGAAATGTTTCAAAAATTCTATAGCTGTAGTGACAAATATGTTGTGTATGAGAGACATCACCATATGTTTTAACACATTTAATTTAACCTCCTAGGACCTGGCGTCCACATATGTGGACATCACATTTTGGGTTGTCTAGACCAAATTACTAAATTTTGCTCTACAAGGGCCTGATATCCACTTACAAGGACGTTATACTGCCACTATTCTATCGAAATTTAAAACGAATGTCCTCATATGTGGGTCTCATTTTTCTCAGAAACAAAAATCTGGTTTAAAAAAAAAATTCACCTAGTACTTTGTTTTTAAATTCATCAGGTCCCAATCAGCCCAAATAGCAAAGAGAAATTAAAAATGCATGCCACAAAAGAGTTCGGGTCTTAGGAGGTTAAAGCACAAATGTCTATTTACCACAGATTACTGTAACATGACAGCTTTTTCAGTAGTCTTTAACATGTAAAGTCTCAATAAAACTTGAGACATGTTAGATAAATGGGATATATAAAAATAAAAATTTTACGTAAAATTGTTTCTCGTAAATGTAAGAGTTTTGTGATTTTCTCCTTGTCTCCTCTACAGCGCCAGTGGAGTTTATTATAGACTTGAACTTGCTCTTCCCAATATCCAGTCTGCCCCCAAATTTCATTGATCTATTCAGAGGCTATGTGAGAAATGTGTCCTTCCCCCAAACCATCACTGAGTCTTTAATACTAGAAGACTTGAACTTCACTACATGTAAGAATTTTGTACTCAGTCCAATTTAAATGTGTTCATACTCTGGTGCAAGGTTTATGAGGTGTGTTTGGTCACTGTCTTAAATGTCTTTATCAGGGTGCTATCCAAACTCCACTGGAGGACCGCAGTGTCAATGTGAGGACCAGTTTGCCTGGTCATGTGACAAATGTGGCCTATACGGTGCTTGCAGTAATGTCACTTCCCAAAACTGTGAATGCATCACAGGGCTTCCTCCTGGTGGAGAGTTCTGTGAACCAATCACAAGTAAGCAGCTTGTAGATGAAGAAATAGAAGAATTTTCAAATCCAATCCTCTGAACTGCTCATCTTAGAGGAGACACAGGGCATACAAAAGAGTGTCTCTGGGTGCTCTGTGTTTTATGCTCTGCCAAGTGCTTACTCACCTTCCTCCTCTGTCTCCCCCCATCTAGACATCCAATCATGTTGGTTACATAAAATCATCCAATGTCCAGCCACACCCTATCAGTCTCTCTATATCTATCTTCACCCTCCAAGTCTAAACTCTAAAATCACTTCATTACATTTTTAATGTTATCTTCACATAGAAATTCCACCACTTCAACATTCAGTCACATATGGTTATACTCTGTCTTTAGTACAATCTCACATGAACAGTCATTTTAACGTAATCTCTTTTTAATCCAAATACAGAAGAAGTTGTTCTTTTAATTTTTCTCTTTATGACTGTATATATTATATAAGCCAGACATTCTTTAGTGGCTCTTGTGTATAGCTGCCACCCATTCTCCCACAATGATATTTTTCAAGGCTGTTTCCAGCCAGACTTTTACTGAAAGGCTTTATGGTTTATTGTTTGTTATTCTTTATGTTTTAACTTAAACCAACTTATTTTTTTACATAACTGTTTGCATTCTGACCAGTACTTAGTATAATGTGTGGCAAAATGCTCGTGTCCATATTTAATATATATTTTAAATCTGGTGCTGATTAAAGCTGAAATTACTGTTTTTACAGTGGGAAGAAAAGGAAATATTTAAATGTTTTATCTTCACTCACAGGTATCTCTCCATGTCCAACCGCAACTCCTGGTATGAAAAACATCTTGGTTATTTATGCATTTATTCATTTATTTATTGCAGGGGTACAGTTCAGCTAATTATGTAATGATCAAACTTAAAAAAGATAAGCATTACAGTTCATTTATGAACCAATTATTTGTGTATTAGGTTGTCTCATGTAACGAATGAGGAGAGCTGACTGGAGTAAATTACTGGAACACAAATCTAAACTCGTTGATAATCTGACATATACACAGCTTAACACAATGTCTTATTTTAAATTCCATCTCCCATCATTGTAACAGGTGTATATGATGAATTTTCCCCTTTTCTCCTTCACAGCACCAATGGACTTTGATATTTTCCTTGAATTACACATCCCAGCATCCAGTGTGGCCCCAGATTTCAGTGATGTACTCAGACACATTGTGAGAAATGTCTCCCTAACCCAAACCATCACTAAGTCTTTAACACTGAAAAACCTGACCTTCACCACATGTAAGGACTTGATCTTAATTTACATGTTGTACTCAGTCATATTTAATAGTGTTCATGTGATCCTGCATCACTTATGAACTGTGTTGTCTTAAAAAGGGTGCTATCCAAACTCCACTGGAGGACTGCAGTGTCAGTGTGAGGACCAGTTTGCTTGGTCATGTGACAAGTGTGGAGTATACGGTGCCTGTAGTGATGTCATCTCCCAAACATGTGGGTGCATAAAAGGACTTCCTTCTACTGGAGAGTTTTGTGAACCAATCACAGGTAAGGACTGAAATCTTCTAGCTGTTGTTACAGAAAAGTGCTTTCACCAAGAACATTAATGGATGTGACCAGCAGCATGTATTCAATAACATATAGCTATGGTTACTTAGAATCATCTATTAAACATATGCTTAAGTGTAAACTTTCTGTTGTTAGAAATAAGGGTGAGTTCTTGTTCTTGTTTACTTTTTATATCTTTTTCATTTGTGTTTTTTTTTTTTCTTTGCTGTGAATCATTTTTATCATTCACTAGAAAATGATCATTTTAAAACCACAATTTTCCTCCACAGACGTTTCTTCATGTCCAACAGCAACTCCTGGTATGTGAACATTCTTCTTCTTTCCTTGTTTATTCTTTAAAGTATATTTTTGCAGTAAAAGTCCTTAAAAATTGTGTAGTGATTGTGCTTTTAAACTGTTTTTTTTTTTCAACATTTCACTTTGTGTTAATAGTTTATATAGGTTCAAATATACATTTAAGCTGTCTTTTATGACCAAAGCTTATACAGTGATAATATGTAACCACAGCACTTGAAGTGTTTTGCTGCATCTCCTTAAAGGAAACACTTGATATTAAAGACATAATATGTAATTTTGCAAGCTTGATTTGCATTAGATCCTGTGGCTGCATTTGAAACAAATAATTTGAAATATTAAAAAAAGTATGTTGAAATCTAAACTGCTGCTTTTTTTTCCCTTTTTCCATAGAAATAACACCATCACCTACACCAACATACAGTAAGACGTTTGAAATGTATAGTGAAGAATGAAGGTCTTTGTGTGAGCTCCAGATTATCAGTTGCACTGTCAAATCTAAAAAAATGAATCACTTTTGTCTCAACAATACAGTTCTTTAAATGATCTAGAATCACATGTGTTTGGCTTGTGACTCAATTAGCTGAGATTATTTCAACTTTCAGTTTAAGTGGTAGTAAATAAGGTTTGACAGTACCAGATTAGAACAGTGTGGACGTGGGGAGCAGATGCAGCATCAAAATGTTGACTATGTGGAAACAGGGGCCATAAAAGTGACAGATTTTGTCAGCATTTTCTTGGAAATAGCATCTCCCATCATTGTGTTATGTATGTGATGGATTTGCCCCCTTTTTCTCCTTCACAGCACCAATGGACTTTGATATAGTCCTTGAATTAAACATCCCAGCATCCAGTGTGGCCCCAGATTTCAGTGATGTACTCAGACACATTGTGAGAAATGTCTCCCTAACCCAAATCATCACCGAGTCTTTAATACTGAAAAACCTGACCTTCACCACATGTAAGGACTTGATCTTAATTTACATGTTGTAATCAGTCATATTTAATAGTGTTCATGTGATCCTGCATCACTTATGAACTGTGTTGTCTTAAAAAGGGTGCTATCCAAACTCCACTGGAGGACTGCAGTGTCAGTGTGAGGACCAGTTTGCTTGGTCATGCGACAAGTGTGGAGTATACGGTGCCTGTAGTGATGTCATCTCCCAAACATGTGGGTGCATAAAAGGACTTCCTTCTACTGGAGAGTTTTGTGAACCAATCACAGGTAAGCACTGAAATCTTCTAGCTGTTGTTACAGAAAGGTGCTTTCACCAAGAACATTAATGAATGTATCTGACCAGCAGCATGTGTTCAACAACATATAGCTATGCTTATGGTCATTATGGTCATGTGTTAAACATATGCTTCACTGTAAACTTTCTGTTGTTAAATATAACAATGCTGTGTTCTTGTTCTTGTTTCCTTTTTTGTCTCTTTTTCATTTGCGTTTTTGGTTTTCTTTTTTGCTGTTAATCACTTTTGTCATTGACTAGAAAATGAACAGTTTAAAACCATAATTTTCCTCCACAGATATTGCTCCATGTCCACCATCAACTCCTGGTATGTGAACATTCTTCTTGCTTCATTGTTCCTTCTTTAAAGTATTGTTCTGCAGTAAATGTCATTATAAAAAATTGTGTAGTCACTGCACTTGAAACTTAAAACAATCTTTCAACAGTTCAAATTGTGTTAATAATTTATAAATGTTCAACTATAATTTTAAACTACCTTTTATGACCAAAGCTTATACAGTGATAATATATAACCACAGCACATTAAGTGTTCTGCTTCATCTCCTTAAAGCAAACACTTACATAACACTTACATAATATGTAATGTTGCAAGGATGATGTACATTAGATTCTGTGGCTGCATTTGAAAATATTAATTTGAAATATAAAAAAGTATGCTATAATCTAAACTGCTGTTTTTTTTCCTGTTTCCATAGTCATAACACCATCAACAACATCACCTACACCAACATACAGTAAGAAGTTTGTAATGTATAGTGAAGAATGAAGGTCTTTGTGTGAGCTCCAGATTATCACTTGCACTTAAAAATCTAAAAAAAAAAAAAGAATCACTTTTGTTTCAACAATACAGCTCTTTAAATGATCTGGGATGACATCTGTTTGGCTTGTGAATCAGTTAGCTGGGAGTATTTAAACTTTCAGTTTAAGTGGTGGTAGTAAATAAGGTCTGGCAGTACCAGATTAGAACAGTGCAGACTAGGGCCGGGTATCGTCACTGATTTGTAGAATCTATTCGATTCTGATTCACAAGGTCCTGATTCAATTCGATCCCTGATTTGATTCGATTAGAATTGAATCATAGAAATTTTGCCTCAGCCAGAAATACTTATAATTCTGATAATTTATCAGTACTGACACTTGTGAGACTTCATCAGACGTGTAAGTGTCACAGCAGATGCCTTTGTGTTAAAGTAACTGAGGATAAAACACAGAAAAACATGAAGGAGATTTTCCTGGCCTGGCTTTTTATAGCAGATAACCTTTCAAATATTCTGCAGTCAAACAAAAACTGAAGAAAACCATGAATCAATGTATGAACATTACCCGATGCTGCTGAAGTGAAGCAGAGCAAAGTTACAGAGGTTTTACTAGATACACAGCTAAGTGTTTTGCAGTTCTGCATAAATTTTAAAAAGTTTAAATTTCTTCAGTATTGAACAACAAAAATTAGGTTTTCTTGTCGGCTTCCATTTTTGGAAAAAAAAACAGCAGCTGACAGCACTGAACACAAACGGTAAACTGATGCCTAATAAGCAAGCGAACAATGCAGAAAAAAGAAATCTGAGATGGGAAACTGTTCTTGAAGTACACCGAGAGAGAGCTGTGCAGGAAGTGTGATTTTTTTTTTTTTTTTTCTTCTTTTTTTTTTATCGTGGTTGAAGCAAAACAGCAAAAGTAAGAGGGAATTCATGACAATGTTTATCAAATGTGAAGCGTAGTTTTGATCTTCTTTTGCTGTTGGTTCAGTGAAATTTGGTTGGAGAGTGACGAACCCTGCAGCATCAGAATCTCTGAGATGTGGACTTTTAGCCCCAACGGCGTGAGAAAGTCAACACCTCACAGATTCTGATGTGACGTGTTCGCGCTTTGTGTTTACATCTTTATGTGGAATCTGTTTATCTGCTCTCATTTGCTCTTGTAGCTGTTTGGTGGTTGTTGAAATGAAAGCTGTAACCTGAAATTCAGTTTTTTCTGGAAAAATACATTTATATTTAAAAATCGATTCAGCATTTAATGAATCGATATCGCTTTATTCAAACTAAATTCGATTTTAATCGGAAAATCGATCATTGAAACCCATCCCTAGTGCAGACGTGGGGAGCAGATGCATCATCAAAATTGTGACCATGTAGAAACAGGGGGCATAAAAGTGACAGCTTTTGTCAGCATTTTCTTGTAAATATCATCTTCCATCATTGTGTTATGTATATGTGATGGATTTGCCCCCTTTTTCTCCTTCACAGCACCAATGGACTTTGATATTTTCCTTGAATTACACATCCCAGCATCCAGTGTGGCCCCAGATTTCAGTGATGTACTCAGACACATTGTGAGAAATGTCTCCCTAACCCAAACCATCACTGAGTCTTTAACACTGAAAAACCTGACCTTCACCACATGTAAGGACTTGATCTTATTTGACTTTTGTACTCAGTCATATGTAATAGTGTTCATTTGATCCTGTATGACTTATGAACTGTGTTGTCTTAAAAAGGGTGCTATCCAAACTCCACTGGAGGACTGCAGTGTCAGTGTGAGGACCAGTTTGCTTGGTCATGTGACAAGTGTGGCGTATACGGTGCCTGTGGTGATGTTATCTCCCCAACATGTGGGTGCATAAAAGGACTTCCTTCTACTGGAGAGTTTTGTGAACCAATCACAGGTAAGCACTGAAATCTTCTAGCTGTTGCTAGAGAAAAGTGCTTTCACCAAAGACCTTAATGAATGTATCTGACCAGCATGTGTTCATCAACATATAGCTATGGTTATGGTCATTATGGTCATGTATTAAACATATGCTTCACTGTAAAGTTTACGTTGTTAGAAATAAAGCTGTGTTCTTGTTCTTCTTTCCTTTTTTGTCTCTTTTTCATTTGCGTTTTTGGTTTTCTGTTTTGCTGTTAATCATTTTTGTCATTGACTAGAAAATGCACATTTTAAAATTATAATTTTCCTCCACAGATATTGCTCCATGTCCACCATCAACTCCTGGTATGTGAACATTCTTCTTGCTTCATTGTTCCTTCTTTAAAGTATTGTTTTGCAGTAAATGTCATTACAAAAAAATGTGTAGTCACTGTATTTTATGGAAGTGTAGAGCTGCTACCCAGGCAAAAGAAAAATAGAGCCTATATCACATTATGACGTGAAAAGTTTATTGTTGTAACAATATACTTTTCATGTTTGTATAATATACTATCATGTAAGTACAATATACATAATTATCATGTTCGTACAATACAATATTTATATTGTATGAACATAAATGTTTTTGTTATAATGTGATAATTATGTATATTGTAATAAAATGATGTATGATGTGTAGTGTACAACCATGAAAAGTATATTGTTAGAACAATAAACTTTTCATGTTATAATGTGATATACCTCTATTTTTCTTTTGCCTGGGTGGCAGCTCTACGATTCCGTAATATATAACCACAACACTTTCAGTGTTCTTAATTTGAAATGTAAAAAAGTATGCTGAAATCTAAACTGCTGCTTTTTTACTGTTTTTATAGTCATAACACCATCAACACCAGAAACTACAGCAACAAACGGTATGGCATTTGAAATGTAAAGTGAAGAATGAATGTTTGAATGTGAGCTCCTGTTTTAGATTTCACTTGCACTGTAAAATCTAAAACATGAATCACTTTTGTTGTACCAACACAGCTATTTATATGGCTGCATTAGAAAAGAGAAATGTGAAATATAAGAAAAGTATGCTGAAATCTGAACTACTGCTTTTTTCTGTTTTCACAGTCCCAACCAGTGTTGGGCAAGTTACTTTGAAAAAGTAATTAATCATAGTTACTAGCAGTGTTGGGCAAGTTACTTTGAAAAAGTAATTCAATTATAGTTACTAGTTACTTCTTCAAAAAAGTAACTGAGTTAGTAACTGAGTTACAAGATTCTAAAAGTAATTAATCACTTGGAAAAGTAACTATTGCGTTACTTAAAAAAAAAACAAAGAACGTTTAACCCCCTGGGGTCCAGGGTATAATTGGCCATTTTTTTACTACTCTTGATTTTCCCTCCACATTTTACCTTTAAAAACTATTTGCTTTGCCTTGTTTGGTATCATTCTTTTTAGTGCAACCTCACGTGCCTGAATTTACAGTTATGTTCTCAGTTTGTCATACTGTATAACCAGAATTGATCTAAAATCAGATAAAAACCATAAAATCAGAGTAGAAAAAGTTATATTTTTACTGTAACAACCAGAAACATGTTTAATGAATCATATTTCATAACTTCAAATGCAAATATTAATTGTCAATTTTAAAATCCTATGCACAAGTTTTGCAAACAACAATAAGATGCCACACAAATTATTTGTGCCACTCCAAAAAGATATTTTGTGTCCACTACAAAGGAGAACATCACAGCCTGATACCTGCAGGTCTGACAGCAGCAGGTGTATCACTCCTGTTTCTACTAGAGATGGCACGATACCACTTTTTTATGTCCGATACCGATATCATAAATTTGGATATCTGCCGATACCGATATGAATCCGATATAGTGTGTTTTTTAATCAATAAAACTGTTTTTTAATATCTTGCTGCATTTTGTATAAGTTCATACTCAAGTTTAAATAAACAACAACACTAAAGCTATTCTGTTATACCTGTATGTAAAAAATACACTGCACCCAAAATATTTCATAGTTCAGCAAAACCGATCAATCTAATAAACTTAAAGCTACTCCATCCTCCCTATTCTGGTATTTTAAAGAGTACTTAGCAGAAATATTAAGCAACCTAACTAATAGGGCTGCCAACTCCCAGCAAAAAAAAAAAAAAAAAAAAAAAATAGGGAACCACCCCCCACCCTCCACCTCATGTTGCTTAATCGACGTAATCAACTTTAATTTGATGCAGTGTGAAAAAAATGCACAGAATTAAATAATTTTTCAAGAATAATTAAATAGATTCAACATCTTTCTTCAACAGAATTGCAAACTGCATAGATGGTATCTTCCCAAAGGAAAAAGTAGTATTAGCTTACTAGGGTATATTAGACTTAACTATATACAGTAATGGACTTCTATACAGTTTACATCAGATTAAAACTTTGGGTGTAAGATTCAGATAATTATTTATTAAAAGCTAGACATTTTAAATGAGAATAAGAAAAAAAAAGTATGTCTTTGTGCCCCTTTTCCCTGTTAATGCCCTATCGGCCCCCTGGCTAAACTTTGCTAGATCCGCCCCTGCACAGTTACCAGCCGTCAGCTACGTAGAAAAGGATCCTGGTCTAGAAAGTAATATTAAATAAATTCTAACAACAGCTTATCAAGCTTAAACGTGCTGCTGTTGTTCAGCCGCTGGTTTCCTCTTTCTGGTGCAAAGTGGGCCGAAAAAAACAAAGAAGAGAGACGGACTCGCGACAGAAAAGCCGATCAGCTGATCATTGATCAGTTTCACGATTGAAGTAGCAGCAGAGGGAGAGAGAAGAGGCAGTCGCTCCATATATCGGTTGTTAAGCTTAACGCGGGAATGCTTTACAAACATTCAGAGATGAACTTACACACTTGCTTTACTTCTCTCTGGGATAACTTCCTCGGAGATGAAATGCTGGTTTGGTAGCGAGGCTCCAAATACACACAGCCGCTCTATCACGTGAGCATACTGCTCCGACGTGCTATGGTTATGAGCCGAGTTACGCCGTGTCGCAAGTTTTGTGAGATGCTTTTTTGATATTTAATGGATCGATTACATTTTTTATTTCTCTCCGATATCCGATCCAGTAATTTAGGCCAGTATCGGACCGATACCGATACGTAATATCGGATCGGTCCATCTCTAGTTTCTACCTGGAGACAGCAGTCGCCTCATTGTTCTAACACACAACACAAAATTATCCACAACACTACACACTAACTACACAAGACAACACATTAACTACACACTCCAAACACGCTAAACGTCACAAATCTCATATCTCAAAACTCGCTCTCTCTCTTTTTCTGCTCTCTCTCTCTCTCTCTCGCCGTCAGTCTTAAAACTTCCCCTGTTTTGTTTTGTTTTTTTGCTCATAAGCAGAGAGTGCTTGCTAGCGCTAACGTGGCGAAACTATTGAGGAAAAAACGCCGCGTATATATTGTTTATCATGACTCTGGTTTTACGTGGCCTATCAACACAATTTAAAAACTGGCACCTTGTTGCTTTGTCTTTAAGTGGTCACGTGATTGACTTACCACGACTACTTTATTCTTCCTCAGTCAAACAGCAGCACTCGATTGTTTTGCCTCCTTAGCTCCAGGTGTTGTGCTAGACAGTGATCGTGATTACCATCCGCGGGAGCGCGCAGCTGCTTAAAGCTGTAGCGTCCAGATTACTTACAGCTACTTCTGTGCAGCTGATATAAGATGCGGTAAGCTGAACACAGCTTTAACCGTCTGTTTGTTGAAAAATAGTAACGGACCGCGTTTCCTTGTTAGTAACTGTAACGGCGTTGTAACAATAGGAATAGTAATTAGTTAGATTACTCGTTACTGAAAAAAGTAACACCATTACTTGTAACGCCGTTATTCCCATCACTGGTTACTAGTTACTACTTCAAAAAAGTAACTGAGTTACAAGATTCTAAAAGAAATTAATTACTTAAAGTAACTATTGTTTTACTTTAAAAAAAATATTTAACCCTCTGGGGTCCAGGGTATAATTGGCCATTTTTAACTACTTTTGATTTTACCTCTACATTTCACCTTTAAAAACTATTTACTTTGCCTTGTTTGGTATCATCCTTTTCAGCACAACCTCACGTGTCAGAATTTACAGTTGTGTTTTCATTTTGACGTACTGTATGTTATATGACGGCTGTGTGCAGGCAGGAAAAGGACCCAAAGTGCAGACTCCAGAGACAAACATAAATTCAAACAGCTTTAATGCTGAACTCAAACAGAACAAGAGTAAGAATCCAAATAACTTACACAGGCAGACAAAACACACAGCTAGATAAGGGTAGATCGCGACAATGACAAACTGAAACACAGGGCTTAAATACATAGAGGGAGCAATCAGGGAATGGGCAACAGGAGGGAAACACAGCTGGGGCAAATCAGGCCTAACGAAACAGGGGAAGCAAAACCAGACACATTAACATCAGACATGGACCTTCAAAATAAAACAGGAAACATAACACAGACTGAACTACAGACACAGACTGACTGGACACAGGGAGACAGCAACTAGAGAACACAGAGACATAAACCATAAGACATAACTCTAACAAAGAAACCAAAGACTAGAAATGATAGATAATATAACAAACTCAAAACCCTGGGTCAACGGCCCAGGCATCCTAACACTGTATTAACACAATTGATCTAAAATCAGACAAAAAACATAGCATCTGAGTAGAAAAAGTTTAATTTTTTACTGTAAAAACCACAAAAATGTTTATTGAATCATATTTCATAACTTTAAATGCAAATATAAATTGTCAATTTTAAAATCCTATGCACATGTTTTGCAAACAGCAAAGTTGTTTGCAGCCATTTGCCTTTCACCCTTTTTTTAAAAATAACCATTTAAAACTATTTACATAACAATCGGGTGTTCTTCAATAAGATGCCACACAAATTATTTGTGCCACTCCAAAAAAATAATTTCTGTCCACTATAAAGGAGAACATCACAGCCTGATACCTGCAGGTCTGACAGCAGCAGGTGTATCACTCCTGTTTCTACCTGGAGACAGCAGTCGCCTCATTGTTCTGACACACAACACAAAACTATCCACAACACTACACACTAACTACACAAGACAGCACATTAACTACACACTCCAAACACGCTAAACATCACAAATCTCTCACATCTCAAAACTCTCTCTCTCTCTTTCTGCTGTCTCTCTCTCTCTCTCTCTCTCTCGCCGTCACTCCTAAAACTTCCCCCTCTTCCTAAACAACCAAATGTCATGTTGCCATATCATTTTGTGATTGGTCGACATGGTACATTTTTCCACCAAAACGAACGGGCTGTTTTTCGTTTTATTTCTTTAGTTTTTGCTCATAAGCAGAGAGTGCTTGCTAGCGCTGTCCTTAGACAGTAAACGTGACAAAAGTATTCAGGAAAAAACGCTGCATATATATTGTTTATCATGACTCTGGTTTTACGTGGCCCATCAACACAATTTAAAAACTATATAGCACCTTCTTGCTTCGTCATCTTGAAGTGGTCATGTGATTGGCTTACCACGACTACTTTATTCTTCCTCAGCCAAACAGCAGCACTCATGCAATTGTTTTGCCCCATAGCTCCAGGTGTTGTGCCAGAAAGCAATCGTCTGCCAGAAAGTGATTGCCGTCCATGGGAGCTGCTTAAAGCTGTAGCGTCCAGATTACTTGCGTAGACAGCTACTTCCATGCAACTGATATAAGATGCGGTAAGCTGAAGAAAAGCTTCAGCCGTCTGTTTGTTGAAAAATAGTAACGCGATCGCACCGCATTTTCTTGTTAGTTACAGTAACTGCTTTGTAACGATAGAAAACGTAATTAGTTAGATTACTCGTTACTGAGAAAAGTAGCGCCGTTACTAGTAACGCCATTATTCCCATCACTGGTCCCAACACCAGTAACAACAATACCTACTACAACATATGGTATGATGTATGAAATGTAATGTATAAATGTTTTTGTGTGAGCTCCTGATCATCACTTGCACTTTAAAATATGAAAAACTACATCACTGTTGTTGTAACTACATGCGTATTTAAATGATCTGCAATTACATCCTATTTATGTGATTTTTGTTAATCAATTTCATCAATGCTATCTCTGTTAATACTTTATATATTCATATAGAGTCCTAATGAACAGTTTAAGACCACTTGAAAAATTTCAAAGAATCATATTTTGCACGGATGGATCTTCACAAGATTCCAAGTGGAGCTTCAGCATGCAACAAGAAGAAATGGGAGTGAGACAAAACAGTTTTTGAGCAGCAATATATTGAAAACAACGCTGTCATGATGTTCTGATGGCAAAGCCAAAAAAACTTTTTTAGCAGTGCCTTTCATTAGCACTGAGAGTGCGAAGGCCCTATTGTATCTGCTTCAGAATCAGAATCAGAATACTTTATTGATCCCTAGGGGAAATTATTTTTCGTTACAGTGCTCCATTATAAACAAACATGAACACAGACAGACAATACACTAACTAAGAATAGCACAATATATACAGGCATATATATACATAAAGTCACTTATTAATAAATAGCTGAAAAAGAACATGTGCAAGAAGGGTGTAGCTGTTGCAGTAAATGGTGTGTTAAGTGGAGGAGTTGAACAGGGAGATGGCCACAGGCAGGAATGATTTCCTGTGTCGTTCAGTGGTGCTTTTCGGTAATCTCAGTCTTTCACTGAATGTGCTCCTGTGACTGACCAGCATGTCATGGAGTGGGTGGGAGGTGTTATCCAACATTGTCTTTATCTTGGACAGCATCCGCCTCTCCGACACCACCTTGAGGGAGTCCAGCTCCATCCCCATAACATTACTGGCCTTACGAATCAGTTTATCGAGTCTGTTGGCATCTGCGACCCTCAGCCTGCTCCCCCAGCATGCAACAGCATAGAGGATCGCGCTGGCCACAACAGACTCATAGAAAATCCTGAGCATTTTCTGGCAGATGTTGAAAGACCTCAGTCGCCTCAAAAAATAGAGATGACTCTGGCCCTTTCTGTAAAGTGCTATGGTGTTTTTAGCCCAGTCCAGTTTATTGTCAATGTGTACTCCAAGGTATTTATAGTCCTCCACAATGTCAACATTGATCCCCTGGATTGAAACAGGAGTCAAGTGGTCTTCCTGAAGTCCACGATCAATTCCTTGGTCTTTGCCACGTTGAGCTGCAGATGATTCTGCTCACACCACGTGACAAAGGAGTCAACCACAGCCCGGTACTCTGACTCATCATCCCTGCTGATACATCCTACCACCGCGGAGTCATCAGAAAACTTCTGAAGATGGCAGTTCTTTGTCCAGTGGCTGAAGTCTGTGGTGTAGAGGGTGAAGAGGAAGGGGGAGAGGACAGTCCCTTGTGGTGCCCCTGTGTTGCTGATTACCTTGTCAGACACACACTGTGGGATACGTACATATTGTGGTCTTCCTGTCAGGACACCAGAGAAGCATCCACCTGCATCGCTGTTAACTTATCACCCAGGAGGATTGGCCTGATGGTGTTGAAAGCACTGGAAAAGTAAAAAAACATGACCCTCACAGTGCTCGCCGGCTGGTGCAGATGGGTGTAGACACGATTGAGCAGGTAGATGATGGCGTCCTCTGTTCCGAGACGAGGCTGATAAGCAAATTTAAGTGGATCCAGATGTGGTCTGACCATGGGTTGCAGCTGGTTCATGATGAGCCTTTCCAGGGTCTTCATGATGTGCGAGGTCAGTGCCACGGGCCTGTAATCCTGGGGGCCATTGGGACGTGGCGTCTTTGGAATAGGGACGAGACATGATGTCTTCCACATCACTGGTACCCTCTGCAGACTCAGACTCAGCATAAACAGTTTATGGAAGACTCCACACAGCTGGGGGGCAAAGGCCTTGAGGACGCGGGGAATCACTCCGTCTGGTCCAGCAGACTTGCCTGAGTGAAGTCTCCTCAAAACAAGTGGCTTTTTGAGGGCCTAAACATGCTGAAAAACTCTTGATATTTTGCACATATGTCAGGTCTGGTGAAAAATTTTGTATTTTAATGGTTTCACACATGGGCCATGCAAAATGGCTCTGCAGTGCCACCTATGCGTTGTTAAATTAAGTCCTACGAATACATAGTTTGAACTACATTAATGAAATTTCACCCACACGTGTATCATGCTGAGACGAAGAAAAAAATCACTGGGCCCATCGACGCAAACCCAGCAGGAAGTCCGCCATTTTGGATTGAAGGTGACATTTTGGCTCCGATTTTGTCATTTCCAGACCTTGTACTTTTGCGAACTCCTCATAGGAATTTGATCAGATCAGCTTCATATTTGGTCAGTCTCAACTACACACCAGGGCCTGTTACGGCCCTAGCAGGGCCGCCTCCTGAATTTGTCTGTGTGGGTGTGTCCCACACAGACACTGGAACCAGGTGGATGTTATTGCTCACAAACGAGCCTCATGACACAGCTATTAGTGCACAGGTGTCTAGAGGCTCGTTTGTGAGCAATAACATCCACCTGGTTCCAGTTTTCTGTGAGTCCAGTGTTCATAGCTTCTTTATTGCATTTGAACGCATAAGGACTGCACTGCAATGACCTCAAGACATGTGGTGCGTGATGTTACTATGTAAATTGACGGGTAAGGCTCAGGAGGTTTGTTCTGGTTTGTCTATGGAGGACTGCTTAGTTTATGAAAAGCTTAAAAGTGCTGTCCTCCAAGCCCATGAGCTCATACCGGAAGCCTATAGGCAGCATTTTCGAGGTCTAGAAGTGACACAGGGTCAATCTTACCTTGACTTTGCAAGAGAGAAGAAAAAGCTTTTCGATAGGTGGTGCTCTTTACAGCAAGCTGCCACCTTGGCAGATGAGTTTAAACTGACTCATAAAGCAAAGGCTGCAGGACACGATATCCCTTTGTGTCGTAGGACCTCTGGGAGAGCTAGGAGGGAGCCAGCTAACGAGGCTGAAAAAGTTGTGGTTTCGAGACTCAGAACGAAGCTTTGTTTCTTCTGCCACAAACCTGGACACCTTGTTGCTAACTGTTTGAGGCTGAAACTCAAACAGAAAGCACACTCAAAGCAAAAAGGGCCTGCTTTGAGAAAAGTCAGTCAGGGTTCTCAAACCGACAAGGTTGCCCGGCCTAGTAAAAGGCTACACTTGGAGCATAATTGCTCAGTAGTGTCATGTAGTCAGGGTAAGAGGTCAACTAACCCTGAGCTGGTTGGCAATTTCCCAGGTCCTCAAAACGACCTGCAGGGGGACAGACTGTGTATAAAACCACCATTAAGACCCGCAACCCTGGCTAACAAACATGCCTGTACTGGTGACCTGAGGAATCCTCTGCAAACTGTTGGAGTAAGGTCTTCTGACTGCCTGCTGTGTTCTCCACATGTGATGGTTCAAAGCCCTGGCTATCACATGGGACACGGTTTCAAGGGTCTGGGGCCACTCTCTGGCAATGTTGTGAACCCACTGAGATGGGGTTGGCAGCTTCCGCAGGAAATGCCTAATCGTTGCTATGGGGTTTGGTAGGTGGAAAGCCTACAATTTGGTGGTGCAACGGTTACGGACTTGATTAGCTGTTTTGGTTATCATAATCATGTGACAAACCACGGGTTTGTATTTATGGGAGGGGGTGTTACGGCCCTAGCAGGGCCGCCTCCTGAATTGGTCTGTGTGGGTGTGTCCCACCACCTCTTGCCTGAGGTGCCACCTTTTCTCCTTTACACACCTGACTGTCGTCAGTAATTAAAAGTATTTAAGCCCAGGCAATGGTGAGCTCTGGGCCAGAGTGCCATGTGAGTGGTTACAGCTAGTGAGCTGAGGGTGTTTGCTGTGTTTTCAGCTAGTGAGCTGCGTGTCTGTGTTTGCAGCTAGTGAGCTGCTCTCTTTTTGACTTTTTATTTTATTGACCAACACTTGAGTTTTGTTTGTTTTCCTTAAATGGTGATAGCGGCTTGTCCGTCTCTTTTAGTTGAGCCACTTTAATAAAATTATTTAATTTAACCGCTTTGCCTTCTTGTCTCCTTTTACTGACCCGGATACTTTTTGTTACTTCCCCCTCACCGCCTAGACCCCTCAGGGGAACGTAACAGGGCCATATTAAATTGCGGAGCTTTTGAGTTTTCACACTAGGGTGTGGCCATGGCGCCACACCCTATTGATCATTCGCCATGAAAATGTTATTTGCTTACTTTCCCATATAAATCGTCCGATCTGAACCAAACTTCTGACATATGATAAGGCTCTGTCCCTGAACACATTTCAACTGCCATATTTGACAATGGTGACAGTGCCACCTAGTGGGAACAGGAAATGTCATATTTTACACTTTGGAGTACAGTATAGAGGTGGGTGACCCATGTAGCCTCAAATTTCTCCAGAAAAGCTTTAAGGAGTTCGTCTTGGCAATATATTGAAAACTGAGTTTTCGCAGAAGGGCGTGAGCCCAGCAGAATGTCGAACATTGATGTTTGCTATGAAGAACGAAATTGCTATAACTCAAAGAAATCCAGTCTGATCACTACCAATCTCTACAGACATGATGACGTATCCATCCTGAACAGATTGATATACCCAAGATAGACCTGAAAAGCAGGGAGAATAAACATCAGTCCCTCATGATGCTTCAGTGAGAAAATTATGAGTTTAAATTGAACGGCGCACCCTGGTGGCAAGGTGATTCACCATGAAACAAGAAGTAGCTTTTGAGGAGTTTGGAAAGCTCAAACTCTCGAAATTTTGCACACACTTCAAAGAGGCCATCCTCCAATGTGAGGTAGGCTTTCTTGTTATGTGATTATTTTCATGGAATATTGCAAAATGGCTCCACAGCCCCCCCCCTACAAAATTTCAAACAACCAGCCCCTGCCCTAAGTTTCATCTATGAGTCTGAAACTTGGTAAGCTTATGTAAGATATCAAGATGTACAAAAAAGTATCTTGGAGCAATATCCCAAATCCAACAAGAAGTCAGCCATTTTAAAATTTAAGTGTAATTTTGGCGACATTTTCCCCTCTTTTCAGGCCTTATACTTTGACAAACTCCTCCTAGGGATTTCATCAGATCGACATGATCTCCGGTTCATGGAATATAAAGACCTTTGTGATGTTAAATTGCGAAGCTCTTTATATTTGGCGAAATAGGGTGGTCATGGCGAAACGTGGAGTTTCAATAAATCGCCAAAAAGCAGTAATCTGCTATCACCCAAAAACACAATATCCAATCTTTCCCAAATGTCGCAGGCATGAGTTGAGAGTCAAGCTCGGAAATGTTTGATATGCCATTTGTGCATATCAGTGGGTTTTGGTCAGTGGTTGTTGATCAATGGTCATGAGAATTTCCATAATTATGATTAAAGAACTGACCTCTCAGCCCATTCTTCCTTCAGTGGGCTGGTTTCAGTCATTATGCAAATGTACTGTTTATAAGATTGGGGAAACCTGCAGTCAGCTGAGACTGAAGAAGTCACTTGGATGAGTGACGAAACGTTTCTCCCACAAAACGCTACGTCCAGGTGAACAGAATCAACTTTTGGAGAAATAATGGATCGCATTCATATAGCGCTTTTCGAGACCCTTAACAAACAAAATAGTGAGGATTTTGGTCATCTAGAAGGCACTCCCAAATGACCCTGTAGAGCTGCTTCACCAAGGTCTTAAATCAACTGCAGCAGGATTATATTATTATCCATAAGCAAGTATCTTTAAGGTGTGTCACGACGGGGTGTCCCGATGTATTTTTTTTTAAACTGACCCAAGAGCAGACACTGCAGGAGATGGAGCTGGTTTGCAAATCAAAAGTGAGCTTTTGTTACGGTTGAATGAAGGCACGCTCCAAACAAAAACATTCAAAACACAGAACACTCCCAACAAAACAAAACATCGGAGATCAGGAACAATCCCTACAGAGTTCTGGAGTCTGATCACCGCTGCGGCGATAAAACAGTTCAGGAGGCCAAGCCAAGAGATGGGCAGCACAAACGTCCATTCTTTGGCAGTTCTGGAAACCGACCACGTGCAACGTGGGGAAGGTGCTCCTGTAAACATGATCGAGAATCCTCCGGTGACTTGGCAGGCGCCAGCATGCTGGACATGACGGCGGCATGGGAACCGCGAGTGATGGAGCTGCAGATGACGACAAGGGAGCCGTGAATGGTGGGGCTGCAGGTGACGGCGAGGGATCTGTGAAGGGCGGGGCTTTAGGCGAAGGCGAGGGATTTGTGAATTGTGGGACTGCAGGCGATGGCGAGGGAGACGTGAATGATGGACTTGCAGGTGACAGCGTAGCAGGACCAGCAGGTACAAAGACCTCTATCGGAGACCACTGGCTGCCGCTGCTGCGGCATCACGGAGAGATCGGACAACTCCCAGCTTGGAACTTCTCCTTGGCCTGGCCCAGCTCCGAAGCTGAAGGGATCCACAACAGCCCGGGACTACTGCGGAGAATCGCCTCCATGTCACTTAATACCCTCAACTTCGTCTGCCTATCCGAGGTGCCAGACACGAAACCCCCCAAGCCCATGAGGTGAGCGAGACCTATCTAACAAACAGCATCCGCTGGATCCATATCGCGTCAGGGCATGATGTCATGGCGGGGAACGCCAATGTTTTAGAGTTCAGGACCGAGAAGCAGACGCTGAGAGTGATACTGTGGTTTTCCAAAAAAAAAGAGCTTTTATTTGGGCTGATGGCAGGGACAAACAAGAAAACTATGAAAAACTGTGACAACTTTGGCAACAATGGTGAGCATAACAGATGACCTGACCATGAGTGAACGGAAACACACAGACTAAATACATACTAGGGGTAATGAAGGAGAGTGAAAAAACATAAGGAAACAATTGTACTAGCCAACTTTGTACTTGTTCTTACAAAATATTTATTGATATCTCCAAGAATTTTTAATATTTTCAATTCTGACATTATCATGATTTTAAAAATAACTTAAATGTATGATTGTAACATTTATTCTAAATAATATTACCAATTATAGAAATTTCCAGTGCTTCTTTTAGATTCTTGTTATTTATTATTATATGACTTCATCTGTAACTTCAATATAGTTGCTAATTTATATTTTACTTTTGTAAAAAAACCTCTTATAAAGTTAGTGTTTTTACTTGCCTTTTGACAAACTTTATTCATTGCATTTTTTAAAACTTTTTTTTCTTTCAACCAGCATTTCCTAATTATACATTGTATGCTTGACGTGGGTCATCAATATGTACATCATCCCAAATTTCATTTATTTGATCTGTCTTCAATATCATAATTCTTTCTTGTGTTCTTAGGTTGACTCATTTTTAAGGTGGTTCACTCACACATTAAATGAACATTTAACATCTGAATTATGTATAATCCAAAAAACAGGAAGATGATAACTTCCATCACTCAAAAGCAATCCACTTGTTATTAAAAAAGGAGAATTTGTAAAAACCATTTTATTAATAAGGGTAGTACTTTGTTTAGTAATCTGACTAGGTTTACTAGGTCAATTGAAACCGATGATTTAATGTTTTTAAAAAAATTTCAGTTTCAACAAGATTTATATAAATGCTTCTATTACATAAATGCAATATGTAAATACCATCCAAATTTATACCACTAAATTTCTTCTTGAATGACATTGAGAATTGTTTTTATCATAATAATAAAAATTTGCATCAAAGTCATTGTTGTCAAAATTAACTAATTTATGTTTGATTGGATCAGCTGCTGCTGATCGAATCAGAGGAAACTCATGTCTTTAAGCTCATGCCAGAGGAGGTTTGGACCACTGTAGTTATTGAGTTAGACTACGTCCACACTAATGCATTTTCGTTTAAAAACGCATAGATTTCTCTCCGTTTTTCTCATTCGCTTTTGCAACTTTCTGCTTTTGTGTTACTCACAGCAACAACTCCACCTCATTGTTAGTCCATTTAAAAAACTCGGTGCTTTTCCTCAACATTTTGCTGCAATGTTTCAAAGAGCCAGAAAGTAAATAAACAGACAGAAATGAGGCAGGTCGAATTGTCTTGCATTTCACACATGCGCAGTACTGGAACGTAAGCGTTTTCGGCCGTTTCAATGTGGACGCACAACTCTGTGAAAGCGACTGAAAACGCTAGTGTGGACGGGGAGCGTTTTCAGATGAAAAAGCCATTTTCAAATCTGTCCGGGCTAGTGTGGACATACCCTTAGTGAGCTCTTTAGAATGATCCATTCTTTCATATGTGTTTGGAAAAAGGTGGACTGCATGGCAAGGTGCTATTTTTTTTACACCTGTCACAATGGAGCTGAAAAAATCTAAAATAAAAAAATTAAGAGGTGTGGCCTTTCACTTCTGTACTACTTCTGGTCCTGTACATCTCAAAAGAAGTAGAAACATGTTAGATAAATGGGGTGTTTGTTCATAAACAATTTATGTAAACGTTGTTTCTCGTAATTGTGAAAGAGTTTTGTGACGATTTTCTCCTTGTCTCCTCTACAGCGCCAGTGGAGTTTAATATAGACTTGAACTTGCTCTTCCCAATTTCCAGTCTTCCCCCAAATTTCATTGATCTATTCAGAGGCTATGTGAGAAATGTGTCCTTCCCCCAAACCATCACTGGGTCTTTAATACTAGAAGACTTGAACTTCACCACATGTAAGAATTTTGTACTCAGTCATATTTAAATGTGTTCATACTCTGGTGCGTGATTTATGAGGTGTGTTTGGTCACTGTCTTAAATGTCTTTATCAGGGTGCTATCCAAACTCCACTGGAGGACCGCAGTGTCAATGTGAGGACCAGTTTGCCTGGTCATGTGAGAACTGTGGCCTATATGGTGCATGCAGTAATGTCACCTCCCACACCTGTGAATGCATCAAAGGCCTTCCTCCTGGTGGAGAGTTCTGTGAACCAATTGCAAGTAAGCTGCTGTTAATAAACTATTACTGCTTCTATGGGAATTAAGATAGTAAGACCAGTGTTGCTGGTCATGGCCAGTTTCTAACTCATTGCTCTGCAGCACAGACACTCCCAATATTCCAAACCAACCAAAAATAATTATTATACTGGTTTGTTTTTTAAACTCTTTTTACAGTATGGCAAAAAACCAAAACATCAGCTTGAACTTCTTCTTTCCAGTCCTCTCTATCTTATGTTTTTCTCTATATTGTTTATTGCATATTAAGGTTCCTGTTTACTCTCCATAGGAAAATAGAGAAACGGTACATTTACCATAGCAAGATACCCTATGATCCAAACTGCACAGACACAATTTGTGTTTGCTTATATTTGTTGAGCTTACTTAAAATTTCATAACACCTAAACAAAATAACTCCACTGACTCTCACTTCTCTTCAACAATACTGCTAAATGCATTGTGTTGACTCCAACTTTATTATTAATATTCACCATGACCACATAGCCATGATGGGAAGGACAAAAGGGTTGTTTTTGAAGGTGTACACAGGCCTGTGGGATGGCTTTACTTTCTTGTTTTTAAGGAGTATCTCCAAACCTTCCACCACAAACAATTCCAGACTGGCAACAACAAAGAATTAACTAACAGTTTAATGAATTGATCTCGCACAAATTTAATTTAATAAACTTCTTAACCAAACTTAATTAATAATGTTCCTGATTATTCACATCCAATTTAAACTATTCTAAGGCCATTTTAAAACAACCATTCCTAACTGTCAAAAAGGAATATTTTAAAGGTAGAGAGAGAGCGTGCCTCCCAAATCCAAACTGGGAGCTGGTTTTATGCTTCCACAGAGGAGGAGTCTGAAAACTGAACGTCCTGCCTCCGGTTCTCCTTTTAAAAATCCTGCACTCTGCAATAATGTCACCTCACAAACCTGCAGGTACATAAAAGAACTTCCTCTCACTGGAGAGTTCTGTGACCTGATCACAAATAAACTACTTGTAGCTGAATGCATCCACTTTGTGATATTACCACTCCCAGATATCATGAAAGATAGAGAAGAGATACAATTTCTTAAGTAGACTTGTTTATTACGATCACAATACCACCCTTTCCAGAATTAATGAGCTTTTCAGAATGACCCATTCAAACATTTGAAACTGAGTAGCCTCACAGATTGAGTCTTGTCAGCCACACCTGTTAATAGAAACTCCCCCTGAGATTGGTGCATTAATTTAACTGGGTCAGTTTTAGTGGCCTGAAAAGTAGGTCTCACAGGAATATCACCTACAAATACACCAATACAGATCTACACATCCAGTCACATTGTTTACATAAAATCATCCCTAACCGCCCAGTCTAAACTCTAAAATCCCTTCATTACATTTTTATGTTATTCTTCACATAGAAATTCGATGATATTTCCGTCCTTCTAATGGAGAGTTTTGTAAACTAATCACAAGTGAGCACTGAAATCTAGCTGTTGCTACAGAAAAGTTCTTTCACCAAAGACCTTAATGAATGTATATGACTAGCAGTTGTTCATCAACATATAGCTATGGTTACCTAGGATCATCTATTAAACATATGCTTCAGTGTAAACTTTCTGTTGTTAGAAATAAGGGCATGTTCTTGTTCTTTTTTCCTTTTTTCCTCTGTTTTTCATTTTTGTTTTGTTGTCTTCTTTGCTGTTAATCATTTTTGTCATATACTAGAACCAGTGTATGAATGTGAGAGTGAATGAATAGTGGCATTGTAAAGCGCTTTGGGTGCCTTGAAAAGCGCTATATGAAATCCAATCCATTATTATAGAAAATAAACATTTTAAAACCATAAATTTCCTCCACAGATATTTCTCCATGTCCAACAACAACTCCTGGTATGAGAACATTCTTCTTCTTTCCTTGTTTATTCTTTTAAAGTATATTTTTGCAATAAATGTCAATAAAAATGTGTAGTCACTGTGTTTGCTAACCTAAAGTCTTTCAACAATTTCATTTGTGTTAATAATTAATTAACACAAATTATTTATTATAAATAATTAATTATAATTATAAATTATTATAAATTAATTAACACTAATTGTTAATAATTTATATAGTCAAATATAAATAGAACTACCTTTTATCACCAAAGCTTATATGGTGATAATATATAACCACAGCACTTGTTGTGTTCTGCTTCCTGTCCTTAAAACAAACACTTGATATTAAAGACATTATATGCAATTTTGCAAGGATAATTTAAATTAGATTCTATGGCTGCATTTAGAGATATTAATCTGGTTCACAAAAAAGTATGCTGAAATCTAAACTGCTGCTTTTTTCCTGTTTTTATAGTTATAACACCATCAACACCAGAAACTACAGCAACAAACGGTATGGTGTTTGAAATGTAAAGTGAAGAATGAATGTTTGTGTGTGAGCTCCAGATTATCACTTGCACTGTAAAATCTAAAACATGAATCACTTTTGTTGTACCAACACAGCTATTTATATGGCTGCATTAGAAAAGAGAAATTTGAAATATGAGAAAAGTGTGCTGAAATCTGAACTGCTGCTTTTTTCTGTTTTCACAGTCACAACACCAGTAACAACAATACCTACTACAATATATGGTATGACGTATGAAATGTAAAGTATAAATGTTTTTGTGTGAGCTCCTGATAATCACTTGCACTTTAAATTCTGAAAAACTGCATCACTGTTGTTGTAACTACATGCGTATTTAAATGATCTGCAATTACACCCTATTTATGTGATTTTGTTGATAAATTTAATCTCTGTTAATACTTTATATATTCATATACAGTCCCAATCAAAAGTTTTAGACCAACTGAAAAATGTCAAAAAAATCATATTTTGCATGTTTGGATATTAACAAGGTTCCAAGTGGAGCTTCAAAATGCAACAAGACAGAATGAGAGAAGTTTTCATTTAATAAATCCTGGAGACAAATAGTGAGCGGTAGCTGGACAGGAACCAAACAGAGGCCTGGGGACTCAAACCCCAGGATTTTCCCTCCGGAGACTCGAACTCCTTTACAGGCGTGAGATAAACCATTTTTTGAGCATGCAATTTATTGAAAAAAACTGAAACAGGCTGTTTTACTGCTGGATTCATTGTCATTTTCTGTCAGGTAGTCACACTGTCATTTCGATGGCCAAAGACAAAAAAGGTTTCTTTTTTTTTAACGTAGTCGGGTTGTTTAACTGCATACGCAGGATCTCTCACAGCGCACCATCGCTGCTGAGGTGGGACGCAGTAAGACAGTAATTTGAAATTTCTTAAATGATCCTGAGGGTTATGGAACAAAAAAATTCAAAGCTGTTTTGGCTGTCACCATTACATCTTCAGTTTACCATTCTGCTATCCCTGAGTATCTATGGCCGAACACTAAAACTATTCTATGTTCTGTCCCCTTCATATCTTCTGTCTTTTGTTTTCAGCTGTGCCCATCATTTTAAGTGGATCTGGATCAACTCGATGTTCTTGTAGAGTTGATGTTTTTTTAGGAATTGCGACCTGCTGTGGTCATAGCATTCATTCCTTTAAGTATTCGATCCAGGTTTTAACCATGACTTGTTGTCATGAACTCTTTGTAGTGACTGAACAAATTAGATTGTGGATATTAGCAGAAATAAGCTTATTATTTTAGTGTGTCGGTAGAGTCTCTCTCTTAGCAAAATAGTGAGGATTTTGGAAATTACTCACCAAGTTCTACTTGGTGTAGAGCTGCTGCACCAAGTTCTTAAATCAACTGCAGCAGGACTATATTATTATTATTATTATTATTATTATTATTATTATTATTATTATTATTATTATTAAGCAAGTAAATCTGAGCTGTCCAATTTGTACTTCTTCTTACAAAAGATTTTTTGATATCTTCAAGACTTTTTAATATTCTGTACTCTGACATTCTCACTATTTTAAAAAATAGTTTAAAAAAAGTTTTCTTTCAACCAGCATTTCCTAATTATACATTGTATGCTTGACGTGGGTCATCAATATATACATCATCCTACATTTCATTCATTTGATCTGTCTTCAATACCATAATTCTTTCTTGTGTTCTTAGGCTTACTCATTTTTAAGGTGGTTCACTCACACATTAAATGAACACTTAACATCTGAATTATGTATAATCCAAAAAACAGGAAGATGATAACTTCCATCACTCAAAAGCAATCCACTTGTTATTGAAAAAGGAGCATTTGGAAAAACCATTTTATTAATAAGGGTAGTACTTTGTTTAGTAATCTGACTAGGTTTACTAAGTCACTTGAAACCGATGAGTTAATGTTTTTAAATAATTTACATTTTCAACAAGATTTATATAAATGCTTCTACTATTTAAATGCAATATGTAAATACCATCCAAATTTATGCTATTAGATTTCTTCTTGAATAACATTCACAATTATTTTCATCATATTAATAAAAATTTGCATCAAAGTCAATGTTGTTTTTCAAAATTAACTAATTTATGTTCGATTGGATCTGCTGAAGCTGCCCAGCCAAGGACACTAATGTCTTTAAGCTCATGTCAGAGGAGGTTTGGACCACTGTAGTTATTGAGTTAGTGGGCTCTTTGGAATGATCCATCCTTTCATAAATGTTTGAAAAAGGTGGACTGCATAGCTAGGTGCTCTTTTTTTTTTCTTCTTTTTTTTTACACCTGTCACAATGAAACTGAAAAAATCTGAATTAAAAATGTAAGAAGTGTGGCCCTTCATTTCTGTACTACTTCTGGTCCTGTACATCTCAAAAGAAGTAGAAACATGTTAGATAAATGGGATGTTTGTTCATAAACAATTTATGTAAATGTTGTTTCTCATAATTGTGAAAGAGTTTTGTGACGATTTTCTCCTTGTCTCCTCTACAGCGCCAGTGGAGTTTAATATAGACTTGAACTTGCTCTTCCCAATACCCGGTCTTCCCCCAAATTTTATTGATCTATTCAGAGGCTATGTGAGAAATGTGTCCTTCCCCCAAAATATCACTGGGTCTTTAATACTAGAAGACTTGAACTTCACCACATGTAAGAATTTTGTACTCAGTCATATTTAAATGTGTTCATACTCTGGTGCGTGATTTATGAGGTGTGTTTGGTCACTGTCTTAAATGTCTTTATCAGGGTGCTATCCAAACTCCACTGGAGGACCGCAGTGTCAATGTGAGGACCAGTTTGCCTGGTCATGTGAGAACTGTGGCCTATACGGTGCATGCAGTAATGTCACCTCCCACACCTGTGAATGCATCAAAGGGCTTCCTCCTGGTGGAGAGTTCTGTGAACCAATCGCAAGTAAGCCTCTGTCACGGCCAGTTTCTAACTCCTTGCTCTGCAGCACAGACACCCCCAATATTGCAAACCAACCAAAAATAATTATTATACTAGTTTGTTTTTTAAACTCTTTTTACAGTATGGCAAAAAAAACAAAACTTCAGCTTCAACTTCTTCTCTCCAGTCCTCTCTATCTTGTGTTTTTCTCTGTTGTTTATTGCAAATTAAGGTTCCTGTTTACTCTCCATAGCAAATAGAGAAATGGTACATTTGCAATAGCAAGATACCCTATGATCCAAACTCCACAGACAAAATTTGTGCTTGCTTATATTTGTTGAGCTTACTTAAAATTTCATGACACCTAAACAAAATAACTCCATTGACTCCCATTTCTCTTCAACAATACTGCTAAATGCCTTGTGTTGAGTTAATTTTCACCATGGCCACATAGCCATGATGGGACGGACAAAAGGGTTGTTTCTGAGGGTGTACACAGGTCTGTGGGATGGCTTTACTCTCTTGTTTTTAAGGAGTATCTCCAAACCTTCCACCACAAACAATTCCAGACTGGCGACAAGAAAGAATCAACTAACAGTTTAATGAATTTATCTCGCACAAATTTAATTTAATAAACTTCTTAACCAAACTTAATTAATACTGTTCCTGATTATCCCCAACCAATTTAAACTATTCTAAGGCCATTTCAAAACAACCATTCCTAACTGTCAAAAAGGAATATTTTAAAGTTAGAGAGAGAATGCCTCCCAAATCCAAACTGGGAGCTGGTTTTATGCTTCCACTGAGGAGGAGTCTGAAAACTGAAGGTCCTGCCTCCCGTTCTCCTTTTAAAAATCCTGCACTCTACAATAATGTCACCTCACAAACCTGCAGGTACATAAAAGAACTTCCTCTCACTGGAGAGTTCTGTGACCTGATCACAAATAAACTACTTGTAGCTGAATGCATCCACTTTGTGACATTACCACTCCCAGATATCATGAAACATAGAGAAGAGATACAATTTCTTAAGTAGACTTGTTTATTACGATCACAATACCACCCTTTCGAGAATTCATGAGCTTTTCAGAATGACCCATTCAAACATTTTAAACTAAGTAGCCTTGCAGGTTGAGTCCTGTCAGCCACACCTGTTCATGGAAGCTCCCCCTGAGATTGGTGCATTAGTTTAATTAACTGGGTCAGTTTTAGTGGCCTAAAAGTAGGTCTCACAGGAATACCATCTACAAATACACCAATACAGATATACAGATCCAGTCACATTGTTTACTTAAAATCATCCAGTGTCAAGCCACACCATATGATTCTTTCTATAGCTATCCCTACCCGCCCAGTCTAAACTCTAAAATCCCTTCATTACATTTTTATGTTATTCTTTACATAAAATTGGATGATATTTCCGTCCTTCTAATGGAGAGTTTTGTAAACCAATCACAAGTAAGCACTGAAATCTAGCTGTTGCTACAGAAAAGTGCTTTCACAAATGTATATGACCAGCAGGTGTTCATCAGCATATAGCTATGGTTACCAAGGATCATCTATCAAACATAGGCTTCAGTGTAAACTTTCTGTTGTTAGAAATAAGGGCGTGTTCTTGTTCTTTTTTTCCTTTTTTCTCTGTTTTTCATTTTTGTTTTGTAGCCTTCTTTGCTGTTAATCATTTTTGTCATATACTAGAAAATAGACATTTTAAAACCCTGAATTTCCTCCACAGATATTTCTCCATGTCCAACAACAACTCCTGGTTTGTGAACAATTCTTGCTTTCCTTGTTCCTCCTTTAAAGTATTGTTTTGCAGTAAATATCATCAAAAAATTTGTAGTCACTGTATTTACTAAGCTAAAGTCTTTCAACAATGTCATTTGTGTTAATAATTAATTAACACAAATTATTTATTATAAATAATTAATTATAATTATAAATTATTATAAATTAGTTAACACTAATTGTTAATAATTTATATAGTCAAATATAAATAGAACTACCTTTTATCACCAAAGCTTATATGGTGATAATATATAACCACAGCACTTGTTGTGTTCTGCTTCCTGTCCTTAAAGCAAACACTTGATATTAAAGACATAATATGTACATTGCAAGGATAATGTAAATTAGATTCTGTGGCTGCATTTAAAAATATTAATCTACAACACAAAAAAGTATGCTAAAATCTAAACTGCTGCTTTTTTCCTGTTTTATAGTCATAACACCATCAACATCAGAAACTACAGCAACAAACGGTATGACGTATGAAATGTAAAGCATAAATGTTTTTGTGTGAGCTCCTGATGATCACTTGCACTTTAAATTCTGAAAAACTGCATCACTGTTGTTGTAACTACATGCGTATTTAAATCTGCAATTACACCCTATTTATGTGATTTTGTTAATAAATTTAATCTCTGTTAATACTTTATATATTCATATACAGTCCCAATCAAAAGTTTTAGACCACCTGAAAAATGTCAAAAAAATCATATTTTGCATGGTTGGATATTAACAAGGTTCCAAGTGGAGCTTCAAAATGCAACAAGACAGAATGGGAGAAGTTTTCATTTAATAAAGCCTGGAGACAAACAGTGAGCGGTAGCTGGACAGGAACCAAACAGAGGCCTGGGGACTCGAACCCCAGGAATTCCCCTCTGGAGACTCCAACTCCTTTACAGGAGTTTTTTGAGCATGCAATTTATTGAAAAAAACTGAAACAGGCTGTTTTACTGCTGGATTCATTGTCATTTTCTGTCAGGTAGTCACACTGTCATTCCGATGGCCAAAGACAAAAAAGCTTTCTTTTTTTTTTTGAACGTAGTCGGGTTGTTTAACTGCATACGCAGGATCTCTCACAGCGCACCATCGCTGCTGAGGTGAGACACAGTAAGAGAGTAATTTGAAATTTCTTAAATGATCCTAATGGGTTATGGAACAAAAAAAATCAAAGCTGTTTTGGCTGTCACCATTACATCTTCAGTTTACCATTCTGCTATCCCTGAGTATCTATGACCGGACACTAAAACTATTCTTTGTTCTGTCCCCTTCATATCTTCTCTGTCTTTTGTTTTCAGCTGTGCCCATCATTTTAAGTGGATCTGGATCAACTCCGATGTTCTTGTAGAGTTGACGTTTTTTTAGGAATTGCTACCTGCTGTTGTCAAAGCATTCGATCCTTTAAGCATTCGATCCAGGTTTTAACCGTGACTTGTTGTCATGAACTCTGTGAAGTGACTGAACAAATTAGATTGTGGATATTAGCAGAAATAAGCTTATTATTTTAGTGTGTCAGTAGAGTCTCTCTCTTAGCAAAATAGTGAGGATTTTGGAAATTAGTTAAAAAAAAAATGTTTCTTTCAACCAGCATTTCCCAATTATACATTGTATGCTTGATGTGGGTCATCAATATATACATCATCCTACATTTCATTTATTTGATCTGTCTTCAATACCATAATTCTTTCTTGTGTTCTTAGGCTTACTCATTTTTAAGGTGGTTCACTCACACATTAAATGAACCCTTGACATCTGAATTATGTATAATCCAAAAAACAGGAAGATGATAACTTCCATCACTCAAAAGCAATCCACTTGTTATTGAAAAAGGAGCATTTGGAAAAGCCATTTTGTTAATAAGGGTAGTACTTTGTTTAGTAATCTGACTAGGTTTACTAAGTCACTTGAAGCCGATGAGTTAATGTTTTTAAATAATTTACATTTTCAACAAGATTTATATAAATGCTTCTACTATTTAAATGCAATATGTAAATACCATCCAAATTTATGCTATTAGATTTCTTCTTGAATAACATTCACAATTATTTTCATCATATTAATAAAAATTTGCATCAAAGTCAATGTTGTTTTTCAAAATTAACTAATTTATGTTCGACTGGATCTGCTGAAGCTGCCCAGCCAAGGACACTCATGTCTTTAAGCTCATGTCAGAGGAGGTTTGGACCACTGTAGTTATTGAGTTAGTGGGCTCTTTAGAATGACCCATCCTTTCATAAATGTTTGAAAAAGGTGGACTGCATAGCTAGGTGCTCTTTTTTTTTCTTCTTTTTTTTTACACCTGTCACAATGGAGCTGAAAAAATCTGAATCAAAAATGTAAGAAGTGTGGCCCTTCATTTCTGTACTACTTCTGGTCCTGTACGTCTCAAAAGAAGTAGAAACATGTTAGATAAATGGGGTGTTTGTTCATAAACAATTTATGTATACGTTGTTTCTCGTAATTGTGAAAGAGTTTTGTGATGATTTTCTTCTTGTCTCCTCTACAGTGCCAGTGGAGTTTAACATAGACTTGAACTTGCTCTTCCCAATACCCGGTCTGCCCCCAAATTTCATTGATCTATTCAGAGGCTATGTGAGAAATGTGTCCTTCCCCCAAAACATCACTGGGTCTTTAATACTAGAAGACTTGAACTTCACCACATGTAAGAATTTTGTACTCAGTCATATTTAAATGTGTTCATACTCTGGTGCGTGATTTATGAGGTGTGTTTGGTAACTGTCTTAAATGTCTTTATCAGGGTGCTATCCAAACTCCACTGGAGGACCGCAATGTCAATGTGAGGACCAGTTTGCCTGGTCATGTGACAAATGTGGCCTATACGGTGCATGCAGTAATGTCACCTCCCACACCTGTGAATGCATCAAAGGGCTTCCTCCTGGTGGAGAGTTCTGTGAACCAATCGCAAGTAAGCTGCTGTTAATAAACTATTACTGCTTCTATGGGAATTAAGATGGTAAGAGCAGTGTTGCTGATTAAATAAATACCTTTAATACCTTTTGTGGAAATGCACAAAAGGTCCATCATGGTCCGTGATAAATTTCACTTATCTTATGGAATGCATCCACTTTTTGATAAGACCACTCCCAGATAACATGAAACGTAGAGAAGAGATACAATTTCTTAAATAGACTTGTTTATTACGATCACAATACCAATACACCACAATACTGATCTACAGATCCAGTCATGTTGTTTACATAAAATCTTCCAATCTCAAGCCACACCACATCATTCTTTCTATATCTATCCCTACCCGCCCAGTCTAAACTCTAAAATCCCTTCATTACATTTTTATATTATTCTTCACATAGAAATTTGATCATATTTCCTTCCTTCTAATGGAGAGTTTTGTAAACCAATCACAAGCAAGCACTGAAATCTAGCTGTTGCTATAGAAAGTGCTTTCAGCAAAGACCTTAATGAATGTATCTGACCACGATGTGCTCATCAACATATAGCTACGGTTAATTAGAATCATCTATTAAACTTCAGTGTAAATTTTATGTTGTTAGAAATAATGGTGTGTTCTTGTACTTGTTTTGTTTTTTGTCTCTTGTCTTAATTGTGTTTTGTTGTCTTCTTTGCTGTTAATCATTTTTGACATATACTAGAAAATAAACATTTTAAAACCATAAATTTCCTCCACAGATATTTCTCCATGTCCAACAACAACTCCTGGTATGTGAACATTCTTCTTGCTTTCCTTCTTCCTTCTTTAAAGTATTGTTTTGCAGTAAATATCATTAAAAAAATTTCTAGTCACTGCATTTACTAACCTAAAGTCTTTCAACAATTTTACCAAGGCTTATATAGTGATGATATATAAGCACATATATAAGCACGGCACTTGTAGTGTTCTGCTTCATGTCCTTAAAGCAAACACTTGATATTAAAGACATAATATGTATCTTGCAAGGATAATGTAAATTAGATTCTATGGCTGCATTTAAAAATATTAATCTGAAACACAAAAAAGTATGCAAAAATAAAAACTGCTGCTTTTTTCCTGTTTTTATAGTTATAACACCATCAACACCAGAAACTACAGCAACAAACGGTATGGCGTTTGAAATGTAAAGTGAAGAATGAATGTTTGTATGTGAGCACCAGATTATCACGTGCACTGTAAAATCTTAAACATGAATCACTTTTGTTGTACCAACACAGCTATTTATATGGCTGCATTAGAAAGAGAAATTTGAAATATGAGAAAAGTGTGCTGAAATCTGAACTGCTGCTTTTTTCTGTTTTCATAGTCACAACACCAGTAACAACATTACCTACTACAACATATGGTATGACGTATGAAATGTAAAGTATAAATGTAAAGTTTTTGTGTGAGCTCCTGATGATCACTTGCATTTTAAAATCTGAAAAACTGCATCACTGTTGTTATAACTACACAGCTATTTAAGTGGACTTACATCCTATTTATGTGATTTTGTTAATCAATTCTCTGTTAATACTTTATATATTCATGTACAGTCCCAATCAAAAGTTTAAGACAACTTCAAAAATGGCAAAAAAATCATATTTTGCATGTTTGGATCTTAACAAGATTTCAAGTACAGCTTCAACACGCAACAACAAGAAGAGGGAGTGAGACAAAACATTTTTTGAACATGCAATTTATTGAAAACAACGCTTAAACTGAAACAGGCTGTTTTACAACTGAACAAAAGTTTAGGACCACTTGCCTTTAAAAAGGCAAATCTTTGCAAAAATGTGGATTCATTGTCATTTTCTGTCAGGTAGTCACACTGTCATAAAGTTATGATGGGAAAGGCAAAAAATGTTTCCCTTTTTGAAGATGGTCGGGTTTTTGAACACTATAAGCAGGGTCTCTGGCAGTGCACCATCGCTGCTGAGGTGGGACACTCATTTGGAATTTCTTAAATGATTCTGAGGGTTATGGAACAAAAAAGTCAAGTGGAAGAAACAAAGAAATTCACCTGCACTGAGCCGCAGGATCCACCTGGCTGTCCCTCAAGACAATGGACGATCCTCGACCCAAATTAAGGCAAACCCATAACCATCAGACGGCATCTGAGACTGAAGGACTTCAAATATTAAAAACGTCTTCAAAGGCCTTATGTCCTCGAACGCCACAGAACTGACTGTTTGGACTTTGCAAGAGAACACCAAACATGGGACACTGAAAGGTGGAAAAAAGTTTTAGTCTCTGATGAGAAAAAATGTATCCTTGATGGTCCTGATAGTTATAACTTTATTGGCAAGCAGATGCCACTTGAGATGTTTTCTACACGCCACACCATAATAGTCTGGGGTGCTTTTTTCTTCACTGGAAAAATGGAGCCTCAGGAGGTTCAGGGGTGTCAAACAGCCCCTGGCTATGTCCAGATGTTGCAGAGAGTATCCCTGATGACTGAGGCCCTCGTCTGTGTGGTAACACTGGGTTTTTCAACAGGACAACACTACAGTACACAAGGGCAAGGGACTTCTTTCGGGAGAATAACATCAATCTTTTTTGGACCATCCTATGTGATCCCCTGATCTAGATCCAATTGAAAACCTTTGGGCAGGGGTCGGCAACCTTTCTGATGGCGAGTGCCATTTAAAATTTCCTCAGAAGTCAGTGTGCCATATGATTGCATTAGCAATAAATTTAATAACGCTCTATATTAACAGTTACACACTATATAGAACAACTTTATAGAAGTATATTTGTTTGCAGATGTTGGCAGCTATCAGCGAATAGTTATCAGCTATTTTGAAACAAAAACAAAAAAAAGTTCCATAACAAGAACTCCATTACAGCAAATACAGAAAATACAAATGCTATTTATGGTCTCCTCACAACAATGATAAGAAAAATAAACTGGGCCAATATGGCATGTTTGTTAATACAGAGATACACATGTTAATGTGATCTCTGGTCTCCCACTCAGAGACACAGGTCTCAGAGTGTCCAGCATTCAGACGGCTACCTGAGGACACTCATGTGAGAGAAAATCTGCTCACACAGATATGTAGAGCCAAATGCTGTCAATAAGGCCTCTGCAATGTTCTGAAGACAGTTAAACTTGTCAGGTAGTGATGTCCAGCAGGTGACAATGCAGCTCCAAGAACACGCACATCTATGGATTCCAGCTACTTCAATGTTATATGTATGATTTCTATACATTTTATGTCAGATAAAAACTTTGGTTGTAAGCTTCAGATAATTATTTAATAACAGCCAGACATTTTAAGAAAGAAAAGTATTTCTTTGTGCCCCCCTTTCCCTGTTAATGCCCTACCTGGCCCCCTGGCAAAACTTTGCTAGACCCGCCCCTGCACAGTTACCAGCTGTCAGCTACGTAGAAAAGGATCCTGGTGTTATTTGTCTCTCAGAAACAGTTCATAACTTCCCTTCAACTCATTCATGTCACCTAAAAGGTAAACCTGTTTCTCCATCACCTGTTCAGCTCTGATGATTCAGTAAGAACATCTCCTGGTTTCATCTTCATGTTGCCCTCTCACCAGATATACAAACCATCATGACCAGCAGCTTTACAGCTGTGGCTCCAGCAAACATCAGCTGATACTAGAAAGTAATATTAAATAAATTCTAACAACAGCTGATCAAGCTTAAACGTGCTGCTGTTGTTTAGCGCGACATCTGCTGGTTTCCTCTTTCTGGCGCAAATAAACAAATGAGAGAAAACCCAATATGTAGTGTTGCCTCATGAACTTTAGATTCTCTGGCTGCATGAGAAAAGAAAAATTATACATTTTTAAAAGTATTCTGAAACCTGAATTGCTGCTTTTTTTTCTCTTTTTACAGTCACAACACCATCAACAACATCACCTACATCAACAAATGGTATGATATTTGAAATGTACAGTGCTCCAGATTATCACTTGCACTGTAAAATCTAAATAAATCGAATCTCTTTTGTTGTAACAATACAGCTATTTAAATTATCTAAAAATGAATCTGTTTGCCAAGTGATTCATGTAACTGAGAGCTGAAGTAAATATAGTTGTAGATTGCTGCCAACAGGATTTTGACCATGTGGAAATTGGGTTTTAAAATGGGAGCTTGTTCTCAACATTTTCATGCAAATATTGTTTCCCATCATTGAGACAGGTTCATATGATGCATTCACTCATTTTCTCCTTCACAGCACCAGTGGTCTTCTATATAACAGTTGAATTGCACATCTCAGCAGCCAGTGTGCCCCCAAATATCACTGTTGTACTCAGAGACATTATGAAAAATGTCGTCTCCCCTCAAATCGAGTCTTTAACAGTAAAAGACTTGAACTTCACCACATGTAAGGACTTGATCTTATTTATGTGATTTTTGTGCTATTTTTATATAGTGCTGTATGAATAATGAGCATTGTTTTGTCATTCTTTTAACTGTCTTAAAAAGGGTGCTCTCCAGTTTCTACGGGACGGCAGTGTCAGTGTGAGGACCAGTTTGCTTGGTCATGTGAGAACTGTGGCCTATACGGTGCGTGCAGTAATGTCACCTCACCAACCTGTGAGTGCATCAACGAGCTTCCTCCTGGTGGAGAAATTTGTCAACCAATCTCAAGTAAGAATTTAGTAAATAATTTTTATGTGACCTGAATGTGATTATATACTCACTGAATGTATTCAAATATGTCTTTAATACGTTCATTTCTGTTGGAATTCTCTGGTGTGAATTTCCTTCTTTTTTCTTTGATCTTAATTTATTCTCCACAGCTTTCAATCCATGTATAACATCAACTACAACAACATTACCATCAGTGACAACTACAACAATGCCAATGCCAATAACAACAACAACACCAACAATGCCCTTTACACCACTACCACCACCACCGACAACCACAACATCGACAACTACACCAATGACACAGACATTTGAAATAACTTTGGATGTTGAATTCAAGGAAGAATACAATCAAGTAACCAATGACTTTCACATAACTGTTAGCAACACCGTAAGTCTTTGCCTTTTTTCTTTGTCCTTTAGTTTTCTCTTGTTCTCATTCCACTAGCTATATGGAATATTTATTCCCTGTTTTTTTGCCAATGTCTCAAACAGATCAGAGCTGAAGGACTGAAGCAAGGAATAGAAGCAAAATTAATCAAGTTCCGGTAACTCACAATGTCTTTTTTTTAACGACACTATTCCTAACAAGGTTTTTTCTTCACTCCTTTTATTGTATGGTTATTGAAACATTCCACTAGTTTTTGCAAAGTCCGTTCATAAAAACTGCTATTTTAGTGTTAAGGGGGGAATATCATCATCCCCACCCTACAAGATTACTTACCAACCTCCAAGAACAAGTGGTGTGTTGAAGGCATTGAATGCAATAGCTGGTGATGTGAGGATCGTGACTAAGTTGGAAACCTGGACCTTCTGTAGCTGAATTTTCAGACTATGAAGTGAAAATATACTAAATCATTATGTATAATCCCCCACTGCGACAATCACTTACAACCAACCAGCTGATCTACATCCTCGAGTCAACTTTTGAGATGCTTGGCTTCAATGAGTAGAAACCAACATGGAGAAGAAGAGGCTAACATCAAGGCAGAGCAGACGGTAGTTAGCCAGCTATAGAAAATACAGAAAGGTGTGATGAAGAAAGAAGTACACAAAAGAGGAAAGAAGTACAACAAGTTTTACATACCTGGGGCCTTAGAAACTGCCAATTTTTATTCCAAATGCACACCGAGATAACTTTCTCCAGTATGAGAAAAGTTGCCCTATGCATCTTGACCATGTGTGTCACACAAATGTGAGTTTTCTGCACAGTGAACTTAATCAAAACTAAATATTGGTCCAGGCTTGAAAAAGGCAAATGAGAAGGGGCCTTACTCCATTCAAACCCAGGTTTAAAATCCTTGCAGCAAAAGCTAGAGCTTAGTTATTTCTCAAAGAAACAAAGTAGGGAAGTTGATTAAAAGAGGGGGAGAAAGTGAGCCCCTGCTACTCTACAGTTATTAAGATTTAAGATGAGATTTATTATCTGCAAAACTGATTGAGACTGTTTAGTCAGGATGTGAAACAGAAAAGGGGAAATTCATGTTTTTTCCCCCATTCGTTTAATTTTTCTGAGGTTAAGCACTTCATTTGAAGGGCACAATTTTCAAATTTTATTATTTTCTTTTATTTTTAAATGGAGCCTTACTTTAAATGAGAATGTTGTGGAGTGTAAACGCAACATGGGCCCCAGTGGTACTCAGAGCACTCGAGGCAGTGATTCCTAAACTGGGCAAATGGGTCCAGGAGATCCCAGGAACAACATCTGAGGTCTATATCCAGAATTGCGCACTCCTAGGAACAGCAAAGATCCTGTGCATGACCCTCAAGCTACCAGGATCTAAGGGGAAAAAATTGTCAATTATTTGCTTTTTACTGTAATCTTTTTTTTTTTTGCTATATAAGGGCATTTGATGTTTGTGTTATTTGAGATGAGACTTGTTTGGCCTGTGCAAGTGAACACATCACGTGGGAGCACATGAGAGTTGGCAACTCTTTTGTGGTTAAATTTTTAAGGGACTTCTATTTTCTGTTGCAGGAGTGGAAGTACCATTGCCCAATATCAAGTCACTGCTAACTCTTCTGTTACACCAGACTTTCAAGCACTAAATTTAAAAATAGCTGGCAAGCTGGCAGAATCATACCCTGTGGTATTTGAGGGTAAGGCAGTCTTTTACATTTCTTCAAATGTTGTGAATATCTATCGGTCCAGATAGTTGTTTAACAATTGTGTGACATTTGTGTCCTTAAAGCATCGGGTGCCCTGACGTTTTTGCCAAATGATGGATTTTATGAGCAAACAGTGACTGTCACATGTGGCCCTCCACCAGTGAATCTCAATTTTGGCACTGTCTCAGCAGCAGAGTGGAGACGTAATACAGTGCTCATAGCTGAAGATGGAGAACACAGAATTTCAGTTAAGGATGGAATATCAACCTTAACTGTGTCAAGGTTTATTAGCTCTGATGATGGTAAGAAATGGATTGGTGCATTTAATAGGAATACATTTTAATAACATTTATTTAATTTTAATATTTTAGTTTTAATAAAATTAAAATGTAAGTTCTGCATCAGTTTTCTCTTAGTACTCAGGCAAGAGCAACAGTAAAATTCTGATTACCTGGGTAAAATTCATCTTACAGTGCAACACAAGCATTGTCAGTGCATCAATCAGTCTGACCTGCTTTTAAAAAAAACAAATTGCAGAGAAAGTTTCACCCAAAAATGATTATAGTGCAGTCTGTCTTAGTGTAGTAAGTATAACACTACAATTATTTTATGTATTGAAGAGGTATCCAATGGTTTGGCCCAGGTCTCTAAGAGAAAACCTACAAAAAAATATACCATTTAAATACAGTGCAGAACAATTTTTTGCCCTGTTACTGAACCACCTCAATAAACCATGATGAGAGCAAAATGTCTGGTGCATAAGACTCTATATACAGTATATATGTTCAGTGCAGATAGATATAGTGTATATAGATATACATGTCATCCAAAAAATCCACAACACTGGTCATACAAAAGTAATACAAAACCCCCAAAAATGCTTTCCTTTGCTGAGCTGTTACACTTCAGGTGAGCAGTATATGCATTTGAACCAGTGATTTAAGGACCACAATAGCATCTAAAGAGAGGCATGTGACATTTATAGGTACACTAATATTCTGATATACAGTTTTTCTCAGTTTCTATGGCTCACTTCTCAAATAATAGTTTAGTGATGCAAAAGAGTACCACCATTGGTCGGGGGCAGACAAACAGTTTCCCCTCTTGGGTTTCCAAGCACATTATAGTAGGTGTTGCAGATTATGACAATTTGTGTCCAAATAGAGTATTAGGATGTGTTTTTACTGTAATATTTTATTGTGAATGGCCTGATATTCTTCTTTATAGTTTTTTGCAGTCCAGGTTTTTTCCTCACAATACATGGAATGTAATATGTAATATGTAATATGTTTTGCTTTTGAATTCAGCATTTAAGCAATATTTTGATACACAATTGCAGTTGGTTATTCCCAGAAAAATTTGGGTTAGATGAGATAAGGGACTCACTTTTAAAGTCAGCTGTCATTCTAAAACGGTGTAGTGTAGTATCAGTTAGTATCTAAAACTTTTGACCACCCCAGTTAACACAATGTCAAAGGAACTAGTGGCTTAGTTGACAAAATGTTAGTTATTGCATTCACAGCTTAAACAGTCTCTTACTGAATGTATGAGCTATTTTGGAAAATGCATCTTCAGAGCTAAGAATTTTAAAAATATGTGGAGAAATGTGGCAAAGAAATGGAGAAATATTGTAACTGGAGGGGAGTAACTAATTTGATAGGAAACTTGCAAACTGTCCTTTAATTAACGGATGAATATTTTATCGACATTATTGTTTTAGGCTTGGATTGCTAAGATGTAAAGTTTCAGTGTACAAGAGCAGAAAACCAGGAGTATTCAAAAATGTTGTTATTGTTATTACAAATATTTTATACCTCTTTTGTTGGTTTAATTTGAACATTTCACTTTTAATTACAGGAGTTTATGAATGTAGGCTGATGCGCACAAACGACAAAGCATTTTTTCGCCAGAAATCTGAAAAATCATTTAGTCTGAAAACAAAACCCACAATCACAGTCTCACCAATCAGACAGTATGTGCAATGTCTCGGAGAAAGTGTGGCTTTGAATTGCAGTGTGAGTGGTGGGTATGAGGTTGAGTTTCGGGGCTTTTCTGGTGCAGGTAAGCAAAACACAAAAATCAACAAAATGCAAATCTGTGATTGAGAAACATTTTATATCACAGCATCTTTCACTAAAACATATTTAATGTGATTAATATTTTGTAACTTTTCAATCTTGATATTGTCCTACTCTCTAATTCTCCTATAGGTAATTCGATTACCTATAATTATATTGCACCTCAAGGTTGTGAACAGGAGGAAAAGACATTCACCTGCCAGTCAATAACCCAACCCGTATTTACAAAAGCAATAACACTACAGTTATCCTCACAGGGTGAGTATCAGTTAGTACATTCAGATATTCACAAGTATGATCATGAGTCAAACATACAAAATGAAAAATGCATATTAAAACTACTGATGTATTTTTTCTCTCTTCATAGGCGCTTACTGTATAAATGACACATTTGGCCAAGGAGATATAGGTTACAAATCTGCAGTGCCCTGTTATCCAAAACTTGTGGGACCAAATAAGGTGGGAGAAATAACTGCAGTGTGTAAGGAAAATAAGAAATTTGACGATGTTGAATACAACTGCATCCTGTTGCCAGTTCAGGAGCTGCTTGACCAGTCCCAGGTAACCTAGCTCTCTGGTTGTTTCCAACAACAGTTCATGAATCATTGATTAGATTAAGGAAACACAATGCAAATCAAATCAAATTACTTTTATTGTTACATCAAATTACTGGTACACTGGTACAGCACATGTGAGTGAAATTCTTGTGTGCAAAGCTTCAAGCAACAGTGGTGTGCAAAATACAAGAAACAAGGGAAATATAAGAATAGGAATATGAGAACTATAAGAATAAATATATGTACAAATATAAGAATGTATGCACATTATTAAATATGTAGGTGTGTGTGTGTGTATACATATGTATAGAATATACAGAGGTCAGATGTAGTAATGGTCTGAGTCAAACCCTAATTCTGCAACTGTGATGGAGTTGGTGGGAGGTATTGTCCAGTATTGAACTTATCTTAGATAACGTCCTACTCTCCGACAGCACCTAAAATGGGTACAGCATGCAACATCACAGAGGACAGTACTGCCCACAACAGATTCATAGAAAACTATGAGTATTATCCAACAGATGTTAAAAGACCTCAGCTGCCTCAGAAAATAGAGAAAACTCTGGCCCTTCCTGTAGAGTGCAGCTGTGTTTTTAACCCACTCCAATTTATTGTCAGTGTTCACTCTGAGGTACTTATAGTCCTCCACAATGTCCCAATCAACCCCAGTGGTCACTGGTTTCCTGGTCCTCCTAAAGTCCAGCCTATTCTTTGATCTTTCTCACTTTGTGGAAGAGACTGGGTATGGTAGAAACTCGGCCACGAAATGGTAGAATCATAGTGTCACCAGACACCAATGCACATAGTGTGCAGAGGTCACTAATTTTTGGCAGAGTAAATCACTACAGACCTTCAAACTTTATAAGGCCTCCAGAGTAGTTAAAGAACAGTGCATAAGGAGCTTCATGGAAGCAAGCAGTAAATATAATTTCTATCACCAATCTCTAGGTCTTGTCTTAGCTTTTATTATAATTATTAACAAATAATTATGTACATCCATCCATCCATCGATCTTCTTCCGCTTATATGGGGCCGGATTGCGGGGGCAGCAACCTAACCAGAGAAGATTACCCTGCCCGGGATAGGGTTACTGGGGCCCTGCCCCAGAGCCAGGCCTAGGGAGGGTGCCTGAGGGCAAAGGTCTGGTGGCTGGACCTTAGTCTTCAAGGCCTGGCCAGGCACAGCCTGCAAAAGGGACATGGGCTCATCCTCCTGTAGGCCCACAGTCCTGTAGGAGGCGCCATAGGGGTCGGCTGCAATGGGTGTTAGGCGTCGAATGGGAACAGAGGCCCTGGCAGACTGATCTCCTGGTACCAAGACTAGCAAATAATTATGTGTAATAATAATTATATATCAGTATATTGGCTGTATGTAATCTAAATATAACATAATTTTTATGTGTTAAACTTTATCAGCTGCAACTGAAACTGTCATGGGCGGGGTCTGTGACCCAGCATTTTGAGTTCATGATATATTGTTTATGCCTTTTATTAGTATGGGGAGACGTTAGTTCTTGTTTTGTATTATTGGTTAGAACTTGAGGCTTCATGTTTTGTCATTTAAGTGGTTAAGCCTTAGTTTTGTTATTGATCCCCACATTTCCCCTTCCCCTGGGCTTTGGTCTCACCTGCCCTTTGTGTGCCCTTTGTCAAGCCCATGTTGTTTGGTCTGCCTCATCATGTTTCCTGTGTTATGTTGTAAGTGTCCAGTGTGTTCTTTGTTCATTGTATTTAGGTTCCCTTCCCCTGCCTTGTTATTAGGTTCATGCGTGTCAGCGGTGTTCCCATGTGTTAATGTTCCCATTGTTGTTGTCATGTTTCTGGTTGATGCTGTCATGCCTGTGTCTTGTCATGTTTTCCTGTTTATTTTGAAAGTCCAGTTTTCATGTCATTGTGTTTGAGTTTACATTTCCTGTGCATCGTTATGTTCATCCTTGTCAGCTGTTTCCTCATGTGTCTCGACTTCCCCTGATCACCTCATGTGTGTATTTAAGTCCTCTGTTTTCTATGTTTCGTTGTCAGGTCGTCTGTTTGCATCCCCACAGTGTTTCGTCATAGTTTACTCAGTGTTCATAGTTTTGTCATAGTGTTTTCACTGAGTTTCTTAGTCCTTTAGTTTTCTGAGTGTTCACAGTTTTCTTAGTTTTCATAGCTTCATGTTTTTCTTATGTGCCAACATCCAAATAAAGGATCGTCTTCTGTTCAGCCAGCAACTCCGCCTTTCAGTGTCTGCTTCTGGGTCCTGTAAACTAAACTTATCGGCGCACCCCGCCGTGACAGAAACCTTGATATTAATCTATGATTGAATATCTGTGCTGTTGATGCACAATAGTCCTGTGTGTGGTCCAGTGTTCTCCTTAAAAAGGGAATGATAAAAATGCATCAGAAGCCTCACATGTGATACAGATTTTAAAGCAAGTGCATCATTTGTGCTTAAACCAGCAGTAAAAGTAGAAGAAAGTAAAATAAGTAGAATACAAAAAATTATTAAGTGGAGTTAACATGCAACATTGTTCTTTCCTCTGTTCAAATCTCACAGTTCTTGACTGCCACTACATTGCCAGTATTTTTGGAACAGCTCAAGAACGTCACTGTCAATTATACTGATGAAGTGATTACATCTCCTCCCAACATTAAAGCTATTGTGAGAATACTCATCAATGTCGCCAACAAATCTTTATCCCTCGATATCTCAATTAGCAGAGATTCAATGGAGGTATGTTGATTAAATTGCAGACGTTTTCACATTCTACACAGTTAATGTTTTTAATCAAATATCACTCTTTTCTCTTTACTATAGAATGTCTTGATAACAGCAGGGGTTCTCACCATCAATGGAACAAAGCAAACATGGAACTTTCTGAATAACAATGACACCAGAAGCATCTTAAACAACACTGATCCTGAAAGTGTTAGCTCATCATTTTTGGACTCCCTTGAAACAATAACATCTCGTCTTGTCAATGCAACTTTTGACATTACGACAGACTTTATTCAGTTAAACAGAACTACATTCACAGACACTTTCAATGCTGAATTTAATTCTTCAGTCACAATAGAAATACCTGAGTCTAATGGAGATAACAAAACAATCACTATGATAGTATTTAACTCGTTAGATAACGTACTACCTGCAAGAGATGAGGCCAATTCATCGCTCAACTCCATAAACGGCAGGGTTGTACTTGTTCAGTCCAGTGCCAAAATCAAAAATATCTCTTTCACATTTGATATTTTAAATGATACACTGCGAAACCCTGAATGTGTCTTCTGGAACTTCAGCCTCTTTGATGGCCTGGGAGGATGGGACGGCAAGGGCTGCGAGTTAGTGTTAAACATAAATGAAACAGGAACTGTCACCTGCAACTGCAACCACCTGACCTCATTCTCCATCCTCATGTCCCCGAACAGTCCGAAGAAACTCTATTTGGACATTATAACCTACATTGGAGTTGGCATTTCTATGGGTTCCTTGGTCATATGTCTCATCATTGAAGGCCTCATTTGGAGAAAAATAAGAAAGAATGAAACCTCTTACTTGCGTCATGTTGCCATTGTTAACATTGCTGTTTCCCTCCTGATTGCAAACATTTGGTTTATAATTGGAGCGGCCATTTCAGATGCAGAAGTTAAAAACCCTCCAGCATGCACTGCAGCTACCTTTTTTATCCATTTTTTCTACCTAGCCCTGTTCTTCTGGATGCTGGCCTCAGCTATGCTGCTGCTTTACCGTACAACTAATGTTTTTGGTGGGGGTTTGTCTAAAGCATCTATGCTGGCCATCGGATTTTTTCTAGGCTACGGAGCTCCTCTCATCATTGCAACAGTAACTATAGCTGCAACTGCACCTGACAACGGATACATCCGAGAAAATACTATATGCTGGCTCAACTGGGATAAGTCCAAAGCTCTGCTGGCATTTGTGATCCCTGCACTTTCAATAGTGGTGATAAACCTCATTATCCTGGTTGTGGTTTTGTACAAAATCATAAGGAGAAGGGTTGGAACAACTGCTGCACAAGCAGAAGAAAAGCATGTTTTAGTGGTTATTGCCAAGAGTTTGGCTGTGCTCACACCATTTTTTGGCATAACTTGGGGTTTGGGAGCTGGGATTCTGGCTGATCCAACAAATGAAGGAATCCATATTGCATTCGCTTTCTTCAATTCGCTACAGGTACAAATTCATTTTTTGCCTATCTGTATGCTATGATAGTAGCATATCTAATCACTGAATCCTTGATAACTCATGTTACTCTGTTTTTAAAAAGGGCTTCTTTATTTTGGTGTTTGGAACACTGCTGGACGGTAAGGTACGTACAGTTCAATTTTAATACAGGTTAATTCAAGGAAAAATAATATAGATATTTGAATGAGGTGTACATATGAATAAATGATGATTATTCTTGAATTACTTAAAAAGTAAAGGTAAATGATATCATTTTAGTTTAACAAAAAAGTGCGTACTGGACAAAAGGAATTTAGTAATTGTCTCCTTACCTTTACTGACAAATGAATGTGAATTGTAATAATACTACACTAAACTCCTCCTTTGTCAAGTCAAACTTGCACCTTTCATTCCCATTTCATGGTTTCCTCTGTAAGCCCATTTAAATGGCTACTCAGACTTGGGGATGAAAGTAGCCAATAGCAGATGGGCCCATGCTTCAATAAATAACAGTTATGTGTATGTGGTCGTATTCTACACAAGTACACAAAAAAGCATGATGAACATCACCATTGAGCTACATGTTGGCTTGGCAACATGAATTTTAACAACAAATTTGTCTGACTTCCATAGCGTTCTAACATTTGGCATTTTATCAGGTGCGGTCAGCAATAGCATCATGGTCACAACCCTCCAGAAGTAGGACAGGGGTAAGAACTGTTTTCCAAGTCATGCGTTTCATGTTCCTTTTTTATTTCCTTTCTTGTGAATAACAGCTAATTTGCTTCTTGCATGTTAATAATATTGCATGATTTGTTTTTAAGAGCACAAGTGCTGGAAACTCAACATCAAGTGGATTTCGATTTTTAAGGAATTGGAGACGTGGAAGAGGTAAAGAACCATCAAGGAAATTAATCAACTAAGGTTCTATATAAAAATGAAGTGAAAGCTGTTTGTTTGTAGGTGTGCTTGTACTTTGATCAGGCAATCCAACAGGACTAACTGAATGGGTTGTGCATCAGCACATACACAATGTCATGCTTATATTTCTATTTATACAATTAATATTATAACTTCCAACAAAATTACAGATTCCTGGTTAGTAATGTATCTCCTGTTGTAATAACTTTACCATTCTGTTTTTTCTTTTTTTTTTTAGATGGCTACAACATGACATCCAGTGCATCCAGTGATTTGCATTCGGCTAGCAACACATAATGTATGCAGAAAACAGTGGGTATTCAGATAATCAACAACAAGTCACACACACACACTTTTTTTCTCCATATTTTTAATAAGTTAATCTTTATATATAATAAATAAATGAATAAAACATATGCTATTACAGCAATTACAATATGTTTTTGAATGGCATAATAAATGTTGAAATTGTAATTATAACTTTTAAAAAATGTTATTCATCTTTGATTTTGATTTGAATGTATGATTATCAACACAGCACAGAGTACATGTTTGTAGTTACTAATACATTTTTATTAATTTATTTTTAAACTGTTTTAGAAGAAAAGAGTTTACTTGGTTTACTTGTTCTAAAGAGTGAGAAAACATGTAAACATGAGTTAAACATTGCACTTGCAACATACACCAATCAGTGCATCAGAAAAACTAATTAAATTAAATTAAATTAAATTAATGTTATTTGCTTCACTTGACTGTCATCATGTTATGCCTGATTGGCTACTGAAAAATTAACTAAATATGCTTTTATTTTTCTTTTGTGCATTTATTGTGGTATATTTTTGTATAGCTTTGATATGCGTTAATTTTGATCCTGTTTAATAACGTATACAGCTACAATTTCCTTTCCATTACTAATTATGTCCTGAATTTGTTACACTCAGAATTATGATTAAAATCTTTTGAAAACCTAACCTTGTGTCAGAGTTCCAGCTTTATACACCCTGTTAATCTGGCAGATTTGTATCCTAATGTGCAAATTCCTAAAAAACAAAAAAAAGACACGTGGAAATGTTTCAGTCACACAGACCTAGTTCTTAACAACCTTCCCAACCTCCAGTTACTAAGGAAAAATGTATAATCCCCAACAAGTTTTTAAGCTGATTGGAAAACCAAATTCTAAAGAGGGTTCTGCACCAAAACCCTTATGATTACAAGAAGCAGCACATGCACATAGTTGTGGTTGCCTTTAGTTTGGATGAAAGATGTCCTTTAAAGTTTATTCCTATTGGCCAAATGGTACTAAAAACAGACAAAAAGTGCAATACAAACTGAGAAGGTTTGAATTCAAACCTCTTTGCCACCTTTTGCCATTTCTCTATTTGTTGTTGTCAGGAGTTTTCCTGTATTGCAACTCAGGTCAGAATAAAGACACTCAGACAGACAGGTTAGCGTGTACACGGGTGAGACTCATGGAGACTCGCACCCCCTGCAATAGTTGTCAGCCTTTATTCATAGCATTCTCAGAGACGTACAGGAAGAGATCAAATAGAACTGTGCTGCGTGCAGGCTTCCTGTTGAGTCTGCACAGAGCGTAACTTCCCCATTTAAGCTGAATACTAAAAGAGCAAACACATCTAGATAATGAAATGTACTTTTAAGTATAACATAATAAAAATCCCAAAATCCTAAAATCCCTTGACATTCCCACCTGTTGTTTGATCTTTCCTTCTATATATGTACATAGCAACCACTAACATTGTATCAGTCTATGGCCACTTGTAAACATTTTTAGCCAAGACATCATAAAATAGTGGGTTTTGTGAGTATGTTATATCCAAGTGTCTATCTCATTATCATCATCTTCATTCCGTGATAGCGTGATGTAAGCATGAATTGAAGCAGTTACCATTTTTGATACCATGTTCTTCAAACAAGGTATGACACATGAAGTGAAAAGACACAATAACAGCAGAAGAACACCAAGAAAAACAAGTCCTTTAATCAGCAGGGACTTCCAAGAGCCGCTTAAAAGCCACGTAAGCCAGTCTTCTGTGTTTGTGGCATAGTCTTGTTGTTGTGCATCCCGAAGTTGTCTGAGTGTTTTCAGAGCATCAGTCATGTTCGGTGAGTGCACATTATCTGGAATGTATGTGCAACATGTGTTGTTAAAGAGGACACATAGTCCTCCTTTCTCGGCGAGAATCATGTCCAATGCTACCCTGTGTTGCATTGCTGCAATGCGCAGAGCGTCAATTTCTTGATCCTGTTCGTCGTCGATTTTACATGAAGCATTCAGAAAAAGTCCAAAACGGTAGTTCAGAGTCTCTATCCTTAAAGCGTGTTTTCCTACCCCCACCCATGGGAAGAGTGCGTGAGCAACCTTTGTCTTTCAGTCCAAAGTTTAAATTCCTCTGGGACATCGGAACCCCACACAGAATCATGCTGCTTGAGGTCCGGGGTGCTTCGTCTTTTCTCTTTTCCTTGTTGTTGATGTTGATGTTGACGTGGCGTCCATGGTTATCTTGAAAGTGTGGTCAGATATGAAAATGGGAGCGCACTGACCTGTCCAATTCCCAGGAAGGACAAATGTTGCTGCTCTTCACTGGTCCCCCAGGAGCGTGTGTCTGTACTGCTTTGCAGTTGGTGGTGTTTCCCATTGGCGTGGATCCATTCTCTTGGCGGTAGCATAGGCTGTGGCTCAAATTCCCATTGTTTTCTAGAAAGACTGGGAATGATTTAGCCTTACTTCTGTGCTTCACTTTCAGGTCAACCCAGAACCATTCGTCACATGTGCCATTTCGTAGTCCTATCTGGAGAGGTTCCTCATGGTTGACCACGATTCCCTGGAATTGATACCCAAGGCTGGCACACTTTGCCTGAATCATGTCCATTGCCTTCGTGTACAAGGTGGCGTACTGTGTCGTTGGGGGCATATAGGAGCAAACATAGCAGTCTTTCCTGGGTGTGCTGTCGTGTATATATCGATACCATGCGTTGTTCATCCATGGGTGAATGTGGGCTTGTGTCATGTCACGAAGATGTGAGTTGTCATGTGTCCATCTTGTCTGCAGGTGGTGTTGTTCATCTTCTTTCTTTCGGGTGAGTGTTAATAAACTCACCAGGAGTGCAACATTAGCCACTAGGAGGACGAGTGTCTTCTTGATGACCAGACACACCTGTGACCTCTGATGAGTAGACTACTGGCAAGAAGAAGAGGGCGGGGTATACCCGATCAGCCCTCCCTCCACCAATAGATCACCAGGAGTTAGGGGTGTCGGCATCTAAACGTTTAGGTTGTCACTCACTTTTTTGCAGTGGCTTTGATGGATCCAGGACGGTCTTTCTGCTATTTTGCAGGCAGTAGGTGTGGTGAGCAGCATTTGATAAGGACCTTCCCACCTTGGTGAACTCCAATTTTTCCTTTGGAGTACTTTGATCAGGATCCAATCACCTGGTTTCAACCTGCAAGACACTGGAGAGTTGTCACTCGGCAGTTGGTTGTTTAGAACAATCTCTTTATTTTCAAGTAATTTAGTCATCCATTCGGCTAGTGTAGTTTCTCTTATTGACTTATCTATGGGCTCATTTGTGATTGGTAGTGGAAATGGTCTACCGTGAATGATTTCAAAAGGTGTGAGTTTTCACACCTTGACTGTATACCTCCCAGTCAAGGGCGTAGATTTGGCATGGATGGAAGGGACATGTCCCCACCAATATCCAGCAATTATTGAATTGTCTCCACCAATAATTTGATCTCTTCGAGTAAAGAAAAACAAAACCGATAGAAAGAAAAACACGACCTGTCAGCGTCTCATTCACCCAGCGGTGCAGAAAGAGTTAAATTACGTTCTCTACTGGAGTCCTATCTCATGTGACAAATATGGCCAATGGGATTGGCTGTGCCTTTCAGGGAGCTCTGTTTAGTTTTAGCAGCGGCAAGCCTGCGCTGCGAGGACCTGCAAGGAGGAGAGGAGGATGGCAGCAAAAAGGAAGAACCTGGATATAAGAAAGTATTTTTCAAAGAAACCTGTAAGTCACTTAAAGTCAAGTTCACTCATAAAATGTGTCCGTCATAATAACGTTACAGGCTGTGCTAGGCCATACATGCCAACCCTCCCGATTTTTCCAGGAGAATCCCGAATTTCAGTGCCCCTCCCGAAAGTCTCCCGTAACCACCATTCTCCCCAATTTCTCCCGATTTTCCACCCAGACAACAAAATTGAAAAACCATATCCCAGATTGGCCCAGCCAATTCCAGTTTCCAACAATGGCTACTACTACTGCAGCTACTTAGTTTTAATATTACTCTTATTACTCTTTCTGGGTCGCAAAATAAACTGTAGCTGTGTCAACTTCAAATATCTGAGCCGACGAGAACAGCAAACTCCCGGCACATCGTTTTCAAACCCCCCTTGGTTGTTCGCTGCTCAGGTTAAACATGATATACAAGTCACTTAAATAACTTAAACATGTTATTGTTTGGCCTTTTTCGGTGTTTTATTTGTTCATGAGTGAATCGGTTTGGCTGAGATTAAAGTTATTAGATTAGATTAAATAAAACTTTATTAATCCCTCAGGAGGGTTCCTCCGGGGTTTTCACACAGCTGAATAAACATCAAACAGAAAACTGATTAAACAGAAGTGTGAGATGGTCAAGAATTTACACCAGCGTCCGGTTATATTTTAGATAGCAAGGAGCAGACACCAGAGTTTCACTCCACCGAGAGAGCTTGTGACGTAATTCTAAAGGCTAGACCGTCCAATTTCACAGTCGTTCATTTCTGGTCTGCCCGGCTTTCGGAGGACCTGGCCCACTTAGATCGCGAAGGCTGGGTCCTCAGGTGGACCAGCCTCTGAATTTGGACACCCCCGGCCTGTTTCCGCCCAGACAATAATAACAGTGACATTTAACTTATTTTATCCGATAAATAAACACTGTAAGATTCAAGTTTTTTGTATATATATGTATATGTATACCACTCCTCCCCCCAACAGCCCTTTTGAATAGGGGTGGGTTTTTATAATCGATTTATCGATTAAAATCGATTCTGGCTTGGATAACTTGAAATCGATTCATTAAAATCCTGAATCGATTTTTTTAATATAAATTAATTTTGCCTGAAATGCCAGAATCTCAGGTGAAATCTCACAAAATTTCAACAATCACCAAACAGCTAAGACAGTAAATGAGAGCAGGTACACGGATTCTGCACAAAGACGTAAACACAAGCTTTAGAATCAGCGCAAAAAGGGCGTGAAAACAAAGCGCGGACCCGCGGATCAGAATCAGTGAGATGTCGCCTTTCTCACCTGACAGCACGGACACGGTCGGGGCTGAAAGCCGACAGCTCGCTGATTCTGATCTGTCGGCGGGTCCGCGCTTTGTCTTCACGCCCTTTTTGCGCTGATTCTAAAGCTGTTAGTTTGATCTCTCTCCAAACAATATTGACCGAACCAGCAGCAAAAGAAGATCCAAACTATGCTTCACATAAACATTGTCAAGAATTCCCCCTGACTTTTACTGTTTTGCTTCCATCAGGATAAAATCACACTTCATGCACAGCTCTCTCTCTCTCTCTCTCTCTCTCTCTCTACTTCAAGAACAGTTTCCCGTCTAAAAATCTGTTTTCTGCATTGTTCGCTTGCTTGTTACGCACAAGTCTACCGTTGTTTACAGCGCTGTCGGCCGCTGTTTTTTTTTTTTCGTTTTACATACTTCCGAAAAGAAAACCTAATTTCTGCCGTTCAATACTGAACAAATTTAACTTTTTAAAATTATGTAAAATGCAAAACGCTTAGCCGTGTCTCTAATAAAACCGCTGTAACATCAGAGGTAACGTTCATATGTTGATTAATGGTTTTCTTTTGTTTTTGATGTACTGCAGAATATTTTTTATAAAATCCCAGGCCAGGAAAACCACCTTCATGGTTTTCTGTGTTTTATCTTCAGCTACTTTGACACAAAGGCATGACGCTTTGATAAAGGCTTTCGTGTGTCAGCTTCCTTTTTATAGATACAAAAATATGTTAATGTACTGATCTGAATTATAATATTT